>NW_007726537.1:29719-55533 GCF_000696425.1 Galeopterus variegatus | reverse complement strand
TATACTTTTCCTCATTTCATCATGATGTCTAGCTGAGTTTTCTTGTATCTCAGTCAGTTTCTTTAGAATTATCACTCAAAATTCCTCATCAGTCATTTCAAGGGCTTCTTGTTCTATAGGATCTAGAGCTTGAGAATTATTACTCTTTGGTGGTGTACTTTCTTGATTTTTCATATTTCTGGTATCTTTTCTTTGACGTTTATTCATTGTGGCAGGGGGTTTCACAGTCCACAAGTTTGACACTATTGTCTGACTAAGATGTTGCTGTGGTTGCCAATTTGGTATGGCTACCTCCGTGACTGCTCAGTTGGCCACTAGTGCCTTGTGTGTGTAACCACAAGGTTACCACAGTACCACCCTGTGACCCAGCAGCCCGGCCGAGTCCAAGCCAACCAGAGAGGTGGCTCCCCGGAGAGGCACCCACATACAGACAGGCCGCTCACTGGCTGGGCGAGGTGCGGGCGCAACACCGAGGGTTGCGATCCCGTTGCCGGTCCCGGTCCGGTGCGGGCGCGACACTCCTCTCCGGGGAGCCACCTCTCTGGTTGGCTTGGACTCGGCCGGGCTGCTGGGTCACAGGGTGGTACTGCAGAGTGTATGGTCTCTGCTGAGCTTCCACCTCCTGTGCTGGATGTCTCCCTGTTCTGCGTGCACCGGGCCAGGCTGCTGGATCACGCAGTGGTGGCCCCGCAGGACACGTGGTCTCCACGGAGCTTCTGCTTCCTCTGCTGGACATCTCCCCGATCCGTATGCACTTGATGTTATGTTTTTATAGTTGTAAATCAGTTGGTTTGTGGGAGAGTGACACTAGGGACCATCTGTTCCGCCCTCTTGACCGGAAGTGTCTCATGTGTCTCGCTCTTGGCAGCGATGCTTCTTTTTATGTTGTACTTAACAAAAGGTGTTCATGAATCAGCTCAAAATCTCAGTTCATATTTATTTATTTATTTTTTTTGTCTTTTTTTTTTTTTTCGTGTCCGGCAACGGATCGCAACCCTCAGTGTCGCGCCCGTACCAGACCGGGACCAGCAACGGGATCGCAACCCTCGGTGCTGCGCCCGCACCTCGCTCAGCCAGTGAACGGGAACCGGTCTGTATGTGGGATCCGAACCCTCGGTGGGAGCGCCACCGCACTCCCAAGCGGAGCACTGTAGCGGTGCACTACCGGGCCGGCCCTCAGTTCATATTTAGAGACGCATTTTCTTCAACCGAACAACAGTCCACAGTTACAAATGCCAAACAGGAAGGGCACATGGCTAGAACTCCTTGTAGGTCCTTGGAAGGAGCAGGTGCCGGTGAAGGATTCTGTGGCCCAAGCTTTATTCACTTCGTAGCATTGTTCTCTACAAGGTAATAAGGTACTTCAAGAGGGAGGTAGTGTTTGCTGTACTGAACACTGCCAAGAAGTATAGTAAGATGAGCTAAACTTATCTTACTTTTAGTGAAGTATCCCTCTCCCTTTTTTATGCAAGAATTTCAGCTATAAGCCAGCAAGACAGATATTTGAAGGTTCTGGGGCCATAGGTGGCTTTCTTGGTAGAACAGTGGGTGATTGTCTCAAGCAACTTTCTTTGGGTTTAGAAATCATTACTTCTTTTACCTCTCCTCTCAGTCTTTTCTGTGCTAAATGATGATCCCTTAATAGGGATCTTTTTTCACTTGCTCTATTTCCTGGCCCCTGTGTTGTTTCTGCCATTCCTGTTCTAAGGAATGGTTTTGTGATTTTTTTGTTTGTTTCCTCTAGAAATTTTCACAGCTGTCTTCTGGCCAGGGTTGTAGGTAATATGGTAGGCCCCATCTCTTCCACCCCTCAAGACTGTAGCAAGGTTTTTTTTGGCAGCTGGCTCAGTACAGGGATTGAACCCTGGAGCTTGGTGGTATCAGCACCACTCTCTAACCAACTGAGCTAACTGGCCAGCCTTTGTAGCATATTTTTTGTGTGTGTTTGTACAAATGTGGTTGGCATAGGTAAAAATGCACTGTTTACTCTCCCACCCTGTTTTGACTATCATCCATGATTCCGTGTTATGTGAAGGTGGATCAGCCAAAGAATTCCCAAACTGGAGATGCTCCTGACCTTCAGGGGTGGTGATAGCCTATGTTTCTGTGAGGCCTTTTCAGGCCACCTATTTATTGTTGTTGTTATTAAAAAGTAAATAAACTTGCATCTCTTTATTTTGACTTGCACTGATTGTCCTTTCTTTCCTTAAATCCTGAGTGAGAACTTCTTCAAAACCGACTGCCAGCCTTTGTGTTCACAGGGATTTGGTGGGTCAGGCCTCCCAGCTCTGCCCCCGTATTCTTCACCTGTGCGTCTGATAGAATAATAGACTGCTATGGAAACAGCTCTCAAATGTCTCTCTTCTCTTACATATGCACACACACATGAACGTGACTGTGTTCTAAGGAACAGACATCTCTCTAAGAGGAACTCATCCTGTTTCATGCAAACGTTCTCCATTGCAGCAAAACTCAGGAGAATTTGAAGGAGATAGAATTAGTGACTTTTTTTTAAAAGATAGCTCAAAGCCCTTAAAATAAACCTTTAAAAGTCCGGTACTCAGAGGTTCAGCTCTGAAAGCTGACAAATTGCAAACCTGATGCAGTAAGACTCTTCTCTCCTCTGATCTTTTTCCGTTTTCTCTCTCAATTTATTTTAACATCTCCTTTCATGATCTTACCCTTCAGAAACTTGATTCAGTCTTTCTTGCCAGTTCCTGGCAGGAGAAGCAGCAGGGCTTCCGGCCCTAATTTATGATTTACATTTCCTCTCCATTCCCTTGCTATGCTGCCCCAGTTCTTTACCTACCAGCATCCTCCTGGCCCTTCCCCCATCAGAAAGGACAGTGTTATGTGGTGACATGCAACTTTGAAATTTGATGGTGTCAATACTAGCCTAGTGATTTGGGCAGAATTTAGGAGACTTTTGTGCATGCTCTGCTAAATTAGGAGATGGGGGTGCTCTTTTTTTCCCCCCTGTCTCTTTTAGTATCTTCTCCCCCTTCCCACCACCTCCCTCTCCATTAGCCCTGTTGCCAGGGGAAATGCAGAGTTCTTTACCATGATTAATTCTCTGTTGTTATCCTATGAAGTTACAAAGTAGCATTTCAGAGCAAGATGTCAGGGAGTCTCTCTGAAGTTCCCATGGAACAAGTTGACCTTTCAGTTATATCTTTTCCATATCTTTGGGGGCCTATTTAAAGAGAGCTAAAGCAATAATTAGGACTAAGCAAAGAAAACTAATTTGGTGCTAGAATATTTTAATAGATAAAGCTTGAAAAATCAGAACCTACTGATAATATAATAAATAGGAGTTTGAGCTTTGTTCTTTTACTTATTCCTTTCCTTTTTACATTATTTTTTGGTTTTCTTCCCCAGACTTGGAAATTCTCCATTATTTCTCTGGTGGTGGAATGAGGATCTTGCTGGTGACAGCCTGCTGAGAATTCAGGCAGGTGGAAGGAGCAGGGGTGGGCTACCTTCAGGTACTGCTGAATCCGGGGGTTTTGGTTAATCTGAGGAAGGGGTAAGCTTGCTTTCATTTCTAGATCCATTTGCCTCCCGCATGGATTCTTAGGGACTAACTGTGTTTCCTGATGATTCTCTGTGAGGAAGTGAGGAATGGAAAAATTTTCTAGGCAGCTCTAGGAGAATTTTTGGGAGTCTTTCTGAGCACTTCAGATACTCAAGCCAAAGATATATGGACTTGTCTTTCTAAGATTTTCTCTAGATGACAGTAGTAAGTCCTTTTTCCCACCAAATTCATTTGGGAGGCATGCAGTTTGGTATTGTAGTTTAGAGCCTGGGTTTTGGAGTCAGACCTACTTTCTAATTCTTGCACTGCCATTGATTATCTCTGTGACCTTGGGAAGGTGGCTTAACCTCTCTGAGTCTTAGTTTCCTCATCTGTAAGAGTGGCATAATGATGGAACCTATGGTAGAGGGTTGTTGTGAGCCCAGTGCCTGGTGAGTAAATACTTTCTGAATATTAGCTGTAATTGTTATTTTGGGAAACCGATGGAAAATCAGATTGAACCTTCTTGGCAAGAGAAAAGGTAGAAAGTTGCTAGAAGAAACTTGAAGGAAGATATGGGGTTGAGGGAGAGAAAAAAGCATCTAGCAAAAAGAAAAGTGGGAAAACTCTGGGTACTTTAATGAATTACCTATTGTTTTACTATATTAGTAAACTCCAAATCTTTTTTGTTAATCCACTAAATCAATTGTTTTCCCAGAGCCCCAAATTGGTTCTACTGATTTTTCAGCAGATTTAGTAGCCATAGCAAGCCACAATGTCCTCTATACCAGGATATCATTATTTTTGCAAAAAATACTGCTCTGTGTCACCACCTGCACTTTGAAGTGTTATAATTAAAGCTGAACTGTACTTGTCAGAAAAGGTTCAAAAAGTGCATTTTAGGGTGCCATACCTTTGTACTGACAATGTGTTTATTAGATGGCTTGTTAATTCCAAGATTGGTTAACTCCAGGCACCTCTGCACCAGCTTGCTCACACCAACTCATCCCAGAAGCTTTCAGAGAGAGACCCGGGATGGCTCGTTCCTTCTCTCAGTGTTCCTGGGAAGTCAAAAAGTGGTGAACAGCGTCCTTCTCAGAGGGCAAAGGGGAGAAACCAAATTAATTGTGGGCCGATATTCCTCCCAAACATGTCTTTGTGGGAAAAAATAAATTGTGGGTTGGATGGAGCAGAGCAACAGAGGTTGGGAGCTTTTTGATGATTTAGAAAACAATAAGGTTCAAACAAATAAAGTAGATGAAAATCTTTGTTAATTTGATTTGCTTTCTCATGAAGATGTTGAATTCTAGGCTGTTTCTCTGCATACCTAATAATTAGAATGCTAAGATGATGGTTCTGCCTCTGAGCTTGTGCTGTGATGGTGGAAGAAAGAAGGAGAGGCTCATCTGAAGGCTGTGCAGCAGAGGAGCTATTAGTGCCGATTGCTTCCATTCTTGGCAGGGTCACCTGTCAGATAGTGAACAGGTCTGGTTTGAGAACGCTGTACGCAGAAAAAGCTCAAGGCACAGAGCTCAAGAGCACAGGCCTGGAGTCATGAGGACCCAAGTTCAAATCCTGGCTTTTCCATTGCTAGCTGGGTGTATTAATTTCCTGTGGCTACTGAAACAAATTAACACTCACTTGGTAGCTTAAAACAACAGAGGTTTATTCTCTCACAGTTCTGGAGGTTAGAAGTCTGGAATTAGTATCACTGGGCAGAAATCAAGGTATTGGTAGGGCTGTGCTTCCTCTGGAGGCTGTAGGGCAGATTCTGTTCTTTTCTTCTTTCAGCTTCCGGTGGCTGCCAGCATTTCTTGGCTTGTGGCCATATTACTCCAATCTTCAAGGCTAGCATCTTCAAGTCTCTCTCTGCTGTCTTCATATCACCTTCTTTTCCATGTTGTGTCAAGTCTTTTTCTGCCTCTTTCTTTTTTTTTTTTTTCCTTTTTGTCTTTTTTACTGACCAGTAACGGGATCGCAACCCTCGGTGTCGCGCCCGCACTGGGGACCGGCAACAGGATCACAAACCTCGGTGTTGCGTCCGCACCACGCTCAGCCAGTGAGCGGGAACCAGTCTCCACATGGGATCCGAACCCTCGGCGGGAGCGCCGCTGCACTCCCAAGCAGCGCACTCTCCAGTGCGCCACCGGGCCGGCCCTTCTGCCTCTTTCTTATAAGGCACTTGTGATTTTATTTAGGGCCTACCCAAATAATCCAGGATAATCATTTTGAGATCCTTAACTTAATCACATCTTCAAAGACCCTTTTTCCTTAAAAGGTAACATTTATAGCCTCCAGGAATTAGGACATGGCATCTTTGGGGAGCTATTATTCTGCATATTGGGTGACGTTGGGCAAGTGACTTTCACCAATGTGAGCTTATTTCCTTATCTGTAAGATAGAAATGTTAATCATATCATCTGTATTGAATTGCCATGAGACTTAAATAAAATCTTGCATGCTAAACACTTGGCAAAGTGCCAGGTATGTAGTTGGTGCCTAGTACCCAGTAAGTATTATTATTATTATTATTTTATGTATATGTATATACATTACTATTATTGTTATTTAGTCCTCTTTTGTGAAAGGGAGAGGAATAGTTCCTTGAGAGTTTATTTGACCTGGGACAGTTCCCCCTCATGCCCAACCTGACCTCTTTTGCCCTGTGATCTTTGGCCATCACTTCCCATGGTCAGCATGTATCCCTATGGCTACCTACCCTGTTCACTGTTTTCCTTTCTCTGTGCATGGGTGGTCTTTGGGAACAGGTCTCTCCTTTCAGTGGGTGTTAATGACTGAAGGTTTGTGTCCCCCATCTGGCTATTGCGAGGCTAAGGCTAAGGCCTGGAATCCTGCTCACAGCACCAATTATCTAGCTCTTAATCCTGTTCATGATGCCAATTGTAAAGCTAGGTGACCACACTAGTTGTCATGGCTCTTTTACCTGCTGGTAAGCATGCACCAACTGGGCCGATGGTTGAGCTAGGGCTGGGTCTGGAGCTCCCAGACCCCTCAAGCTCATTCACAGACTGAGTCACAAACCCTTCACACACCAGGCTGGGTCACCAGACCCCTTTACGCAGGTCTATGGGCTAGGCAACCAGCCACACAGTCCTTGGAAGCCTCACGTCTGGAAAAAAACGTGGCAGCACAGGGCAGGTGCCTGAGGCAGTAAAACACCAGCCAAAGCGGTGCCGCCTTGCAGGCACACTTACTCCACCTACAAACACAATGTTACCGAACCCTCCTGAACTGGCTCTGGGGCGAGGGGAGCCTGACCAAATTATTCCATTTTTCCAACACCCCCCAAAATTCATATGTTGAATTCCTAATCCAAATGTGGCTGTATTTGGAGTGAGGAAGTAAGTAGTTAAGGTTAAATGAGTCATTAGAGTGGGACCCTGATCTAATAGGGTTAGTAACCCTATAAGAAGAGATACTGGAGAGCTCGCTTGCTCTCTTACGTGCTCTTTCTCTCTCTTTGTGTGCACATATTGAGGAAAGGTCATGTGAGGACATTGTGAGTAGGTGGCCATCTGAAGTTAGGACAAGAGTGCTCACCAGAAACCAAATTGGCTGTAATGTTGATCTTGGACTTCTAGCCTCCAAAATTTTGAAAAAATAAATTTCTGTTATCTAAGCCAGTCTATGGTGTTTTGTTATGGCAGCCCAAGCAGACTGATAGAAGGTGTGTAATTTGGCTTTTACCCACTTGTGCCCAGGCACTTAGGAATAAGCTTGAACTCTGGAATTATTCCTAATTACCATTCAAAATACTTTGCTGTGTTGCTGCTTTCCCATGGATAATTGTAACTCCATAATGAAGGCTGGAAGAATATTAAATAAAGTGATATTTAGTATCTGATAGCTATTAGCCAAAAGGTACGTGTCCCCAATGAGGTACTGTAAATACATTTTATCTGTTCTCTTACATACTGTTTCATGAAGACATCCCTGAAGCATTTTAATCTTGTTTTTTATACTTGTCTTCCAGTGAGGAATTGTTCTGATTTGCAACTTCGGGGGATAATTACTATGTTCATTAATTTCTGTTCTTTTCCTCCTCTCCATTTATTTCTGGTTCCTTGAGAAAATTTTTCCCTATCTACACTAATAGGAGACAAGCCACTTGATTAAAAGGGTGTTTTACAACACTGGTTTCCCTGGCTTTTTTGGCGTGGTAATGGGAGGGTTGTATCAGTATATCATTAACTGGGGTAAAAATCTCCCGGTCTGGGCTCATATAAATAAGACTTTTGTAGGGGGTCTCTTACCTCAGGCTATATCACAGAATATATTTTGCACTGGAGTATTCCTGGGGAAGGGGCAGGAGAGGCTCATCTGGTTTCCTTCTTATCAGTGATTCAATTACAGATATTAATCAAGCATGTGTTATGTACAGGACATTGTGCTTAGCATTGTTGGGGGGAATGGTTTGTGGCTCACACGGGTACTCAGTACTCATTAATGCATGTGTTATGTACAGGACATTGTGCTTAGCATTGTTGGGGGGAATGGTTTGTGGCTCACATGGGTACTCAGTACTCATTAATTAAGTGACTGTGTGGCTGCATAGAGTGGCCTGTGAAATGTGAGGAATTGGGGCAGGGGTGAGGGGTGGTGGCAAGTACATAACTGGATTGGGGGTGAATCAGGATAGAACTGAGAAATGAGCATGACATAGACTCTAAATTATCCCTCAAGAATCTATTAAACATTTCTTCTACGTCAAGTGTCGAGCTAGTGGGCTTCTAGAATGAATGTAGTCCCTGTCCTTATAATGCTTAAGGTCTGGCACAGGAGGACAACTATATAAAAAAGTATAATAGTATGTGTTCTCTAGCAGCACTGAATCTGCTGTAGTGGGAAGGATTGGGGAAGGCCTAAAGGAAGTGTCTTATTTTATTTTAATTTTTTGGTGGCTGGCTGGTACAGGAATCAAACTCTGGACCTTGGTGTTATCAGCACCATGCTGTAACCAACTTAGCTAACTGGCCAGCCCAAAGAAGTGTCTTTTAATTGAAGACTTTAGGATGAGTAGGAATTTGTTAGTTGAAGAGGAAGGGAAATGGCATTGCAAGCAGAGGGAATGACAAGTGCAAAATCCTGGAGGTGGGAGACAAGATGTCTTGCAATGTTGGAAAAAAGTTGTATAAGGCCGACTGTAGACAGTAAAAAGATGAAGCTGCAGACGTTGATTGGGGCTGGATGGTGGAGGGCCTGGATATAGATTTTGGTCTTTTTTCTGAGGGTCCTGGAAAATCATTGAATGCTTTGAAGCAGGGCATAATAAGATCAAATTCAAATTGTCTGGCTATAGACTAATCCCTCTAATATTTAATCAAGGTGTGTGCTTGTAATTTGCTGATCTTTTACCCAAGGATTCTTTGACATTTCTGTGAAGTGTGCCCATTTGCTCCAAATCATCATTTGAGTGTGGAAGTCTGAAGTGTTGTGGAGAGCATGGCCTGCCACAGGCCTGAATCCCTAGTGTTTGATCTCAACCCACAGCCCAAGGCAGCATTGCTGAGCGTGTGCTCTTCAGGACTGCAGCTTTTCCTTCTCTTACTGGGGAGCCCCTTCACAGCAGCTTAAAATTCCTCAGCCACTGCACCTGCCTCTGCTCCATGCTGTCTACAAATTGAAAAATTTTATGACAATGTCAAATCAATAGGAAAAGTTTTGAAAAGTAGGATTGAGAAATAAAGACCTTTTTGCCTTTTCTCCCTGCAAGGGAATTTGAAAAATATAGAAATTCTGTTATATGTTAAATATCCTTGGGGTTTCCTTTCCTTCCCTTTTGAAAGTTTTTTCCATTAACCAAAAATCCAACAGAGACGCTTGTGGGAAGATAATTCCTTTTGGCTGGAGCTTAAGCTCCACGTTGTATGCTTTTTAATTTTCTTTCGTTGGTGGTAGGTTGGAACCCAACTGTGCAGTTGCCAGAGCTCATCACAGTCCTATTGCCAGGCGAATTATCTCTGTGAATCTGTATGTTTTCCCCTCGTACCTACCTAATGAAAGCCAAGTTTAATCAATTTTTAATCAAGGATATGAATGACGGGTGTTTTCTTAGAAAAAAACCACAAGGCCTCAAAGTACTGGATACAATAAAGAGTGAAGTTTTTATTTGTGTGTGTGTCGTTAAACATGGCTTTAATATCAGGAAAACAGGAGGTGCTGTTAAAGTAGTGTTTGGAAAGATACCATGCCAGGGAGATGAAGGAGAGTGCTTCTCTTTCTGTCCTTCTCTTTTACAGTTTGTTCATGCCTATGTGTTTCCAGCACCTTGTGCAGGTACGTAGTACATTGGAGGTGCTTGTCTAAATGAATGAAAGGATGGTTTTGAGCAGAGCTTTCTTTCTCTGATGTTGCCTGTTGCCCCCTCCCTCTAGCTCCTCAGTATACTATTTGTTCATTTCTTCATCCATTTGTTCATTCATTCAACCTACATTTATTTTAGGCTGGTGTAAGGGCCAGTGGTATGGGATGGGGTAAAGGGAAGGTTTTGTTGCATTGAGACTGGGAGGCATGGCCAGATCTCTTCTTCCTCTTTAATACCTATTTTGTCCTTTATTTTGGAAAGTGTATTTCCAAGGTGCTATCGACATCAATATCATCCTTCTGAAAATTGCCTTTTTCCACCTGTTTTGGTAGAAGCAAATGGTTCCACCAAATAGTTTTCCATATGGCAAGGGAGGGTGGTAGAAGGAGTAGGGATGAAGACTCTTTAGCTCAATGGCTATCCCGTGGTATGTCTCTATAGGCTGTGAGGGGTGGAGCTGTGGGGAGCCAAGCTTGCCTTGCCTGGGATTTGATTCCCATAATCAAAGGTCTGGCTTTGGGCTCTTGGCTCCCACGGCATTGGCATTTCCAGAGGACTCTCGCGGGCACCAAACCTTCCCTGCAGCACACATTCTAGCTTGCTACTGCTATTGAATGGGCTCCCTGAGTGCCTCTTTCCATCTGAAGAAGAAAGTGGCTATTATTGAGAGCCTTGGGCTCAGGAGACTGGATACTGGGTACTCCAGAAATCTTGGACCAAGCAAATAAGAGATTCATTAAAGTTGTGCACCTTCTGCTTCCTCATTGTTGCTCTGCTTGGGTTTGGCCTTATTGAAAGCCTTCAGGGGTTGCCCTCATCTGAGATGTGTGGGTAGAGAGCTCCCAGGTTTCTGATTTGTGTAGTAGAGCTAGGCAGCTCTAGAGGAGGATCAGGCACATGGAGGGAGGAGCAGGAGCTCAACTTTGGACTTGCAGTGTGTGAAACATAGGAGAGTACAGCAGGTACAAGGTGGCACAAAGCAGGGAGAGGTGGCACAAAGACTGTGTCTAGAATCTGAGGTTGCTTTCTTGATCAATTATCCACTAGGGTTTTAGGCCAGTGTGAGTGCGTAATACAGTCCAACTCCAGATTCTGTTTATTGGCTCCTTCTATTAAGGGAAATAGAAGTTGGGTGTTTGCAGGAGCTAACAAACCACTAAATTGCAAGGTAAAGGAATGAGTTCAGTGACCCTCTTATCTAGGTAGCAGGCTTATAGCAGGTTTCCTTCTTCCCTCTCTCGTCCCCCCTTCACCACAGGGCAGTTCTAAAAAGGAGAAAGATTCCAGAGATTTGTTAAGATGGTGCAATGAGCTATGTGTCTGAAATCTATTTAACCTGTCTGGCAAAGAGGATTCTTCTATATCATGATGCTACTCCTCATAAGCTCTTTGCTCCAGCATATATTTGTTGAAATAAATGCATGTTCTTAGTTTCATACCTCCAGGCCTTCAAAAACCATTCTTGCCTCTGCCTGTGTTGCCTTTCTCATTGTCTTTGTTTGGCTAACTCCTTTTCCTCTTTTAATCTTCAAAGCTCACCTCTTCCAGGAAGTCCTTCCTGACTCCATCTCCTAATAGAAATTTCTGTTCTCTCCTGCCTCAGAGCCATTTTTGTCAGGGCTCTCTCAACCCAATACTTGGCTGTAACTGCTGATTTGCTCATCTTTCTCCATTGCCCATCTAGAAGCCCCTGGAGGACAGGGCTCCTCTTTTACTTAGTCTTTATCCCCAGCACCTGGCACATGTCTGGGATGCAGCTGGTCTTAACATATATGAAGGTACTTCAAAAGTTCATGGAAAGATTCACGTTATCTTTTAATTCTGTTTTTCCACAAACTTTTTGAAGTACCCTGGTATGTGTTGAAGGACGAATAATCTTCTGGTTGGACATATTGGGGGTGGCAACTGTATGTATGTTCCTTAGTAGATAGTATGGGTTTCTTCATCTTTTCATAGTGCACAGTTTTTTGCTCTTTTGGCAGCTTCCTATATAGGAGAGTGAAAAAGGTCTTTGCAAAAATATTTTTTCTGGATTGGAATGGCTGTTAACTGCTTATCTGGGGTTGAAGTGGCTTTGGCATGAGTGTGGAACTGCAGGTAGTAAGTGAATGGTGTGTCTGGGCTATGGGGGCATAGTGCTCTTCTGTTTTTCTGGATGCTGTCCACGTTTTCATGAGCTACAACCCAAACATCTGGCTTCTCTAAAAGCCAGGGCTAGTGCCTAGTTGTTTAAGGGAGTGGTTGCCTTTCAAGGCGACAGCCTTTTATATAAGCCAATCTTTTTCTACCTACTGGTTTCCACTGGCATTACCAGGGGCTGCAGTGGCTGTTTTAAGGAGTGCTGCTGGAAGAGGAATCCCTGAGCAGTAAGTGACAGGATGGAATAATGGGAAAGAATTGCCTCCTACTTTGGCGGAAGACAAGCCCTTTAGGCAAAATGGAAGAAGGTGTAGGGAGGGGCTGAGTGTAAGACAAAAAAGTAAGTCTAACCAAGAGGTGAGGTGGTAGTTCTTTAAGGAAACCAGAAAGAACTGGCCCCTGCTTCAAGGGAAAGGCATGGGAGGCCCACTTGGCATCTCTCACACCCTTGTTGCTCTTAAAATGATGTTGTCCTATTCATTCCCCAGCGGGATTGGGTTCAGAGCATCTGCTACCCAAACTGTAGGCTCCAAATGTTTACTGATCCTTGGTTGAATGTGTTCTGCCTGGAAGCACTTAGCAAGACAGACTGTTTCCAGGATGTGTTTACCTGGGCAGGTAGCTGGCATGTCATCCCCTTTCAGCAAATCTGGTTCGGCGAAAAGGCTAGCTGGCAAGCTGTGCCCATGGAGCCTACTGTGGCAGAAGAGACTTCCTGGGGTCCCACTGGCATCCCCATCACAAGCTCACTAACTGGAACTCAAAAGTCCCTTTGCAGATTCCAGTGTAGGCTGCTCCTGTTGGCTGAGCTGTACCCCTGTCAGTTGCAGGCTGATGAAGGCTGGGATTAGTTGATGACATCTTGCAGGGCTCCCTGACCCCACCTGCTGTCACAAATCCTGTTGTGTCTCGCTGTACACATGCCTGAATGTTTCATGATATACTGCACTTAAGAAGAACAGATACCAGATGGGAACAGTAACTCTCTTGGGTTTATGTGTCCTTTCTTTTTTTTTTAAAGTATTAGAAAAAATAAATTGTAGCCTGATTTGGCACTTTTCCATGCTCAGAATGTGTTTATTTGTCATGTTCTTGCTGCCCTATGGAGACCAGCAGAGTTGTGAAGAGAAGCCACCTCATTAGGAGAATATAGAAGAAAACTGGGGCTCCTCCACCACTTCCCCAAGGATATGAGCCCCTTCCCTTCCACAGCCTGCTAAGGCCAGGGCCTGGGAATAGCTCCCTAGGGCAATGAGCTCTGTGCCAGTGTCCAAGGATCTTAAAAAATTTACTTAAGCAACTGATAGGCTAGGAGACATTTCAAGTTAAAGTGCGATTTTGTTGACATTAAACACAGTATTTAAATATTATTAATTAGTGCTTTTTAATATTGCTTCTTGAATGCAAGTTTGGTTACTGCAGTTGATGTAGGTACTTGACAGACCCAAGTCCGGTGTGGAGGCATGGGGGACAGTTGAACATGGACTTGGAGGAAGAGAAGAGAGAACACATAATTTACAGCTGCTGAAATAAATTCAGCTGTTTTCCTTGCTGATTGCTCTCCTCCTCTTTACTGCTGATGCAGTGAATTGTTAATGGATGGGCTCTTGCTGTGCCAGAGTTGGGATGAGGCCATGTGTTGGGAATAAACTCTGAGATTGGGAAGAACACTTTGAGTTTTAAACTAATGCCACGTTCCTCCTTAACCCCAGCATAGGATCTAAGTTTTGGGGTGTGCTATGAAATGAGGGCTGCATCCCGTTGGCTGAAGGCAGGCACTGAACCATGGAATGTTGTTGATTGGGTAATGAGGGAAAGTAGGGAGATGAGAGTCTAGCGGTAAGTTTCAGCTTACAGAGCTGCAGACAATCTGTCCAAAGATAGAGCAGACCCTCTGTGGAGTGGTTGGGATCCTTTGGAAGGTCTCCCTGCCTGAAAAGATCTGCTTTGCATGCCTATTCTATTTCACTATACTGGATTAAGGCGTTCATCTGCTTACCTGTTCTCTTATGATCCACCCATTCATTCACTTACTTGTTCATCAGCCATACTTTTATTGAGTGCTTGCTGTGTGTTAGACCCTGCATTAACTAGAGATAGAACTATGCATGCGGAAGGAGTCCATGTTCTCAGGAAGTTCATATTTACAGTGTAGTTTGGTGAATCTACAGATTCACAGTACATTTACAGTGTACTTTGGTGAATAGCTACAGAGAATTATGGGTGTACATAGAGAACCAATAACATATGGTAAATAAAACCCAGCAGAATATAAAAGTGATCATCTTACAAAATTGGGCCTATCCCCAAACTTCAAGTGTGGTCCCACATTAGAAAATCTACACATAAAATTTGTCACATTAATAGGTTAAAAGTAAAACTATATGATCATCTTGATATATAGGAAACACATTTATTAAATTCAACACCCATTCATTATAAAACTTCTCAGCGGTTTAGAAAAAGAAGGAAACTTTATTCTAACAAAGAATGTCTTTCAAAAAACTACAGAAAATGTTATTTTTGTTTTTAAATTTTTAGAAGCAAGAACAATATAATGTACCCATGTATGCTGTATCCAGTTTCAGCAATTACCACTTCATGGACAATCTTATAATTTTTACTTTTTTAGTGTGGTTGGTAAGATATATAAGCATAAAATTTGTCATTATGACCATTTTTAAGTGTATAATTCAGTGGCATTAATTGCATTCACACAGTTTCTCCACATTCTCACCAACACTTGTTGTTTTCCTTTTCTTTAAAAATTATAACTCCCCTGATACCCACAGCCAGCCCAGCAGTGACCGCCAAGCCACTGCAGGAAATGGCCTGGGCCCTCCCAAGCTGGGGTGGTGGGGGGCTGAAGGCCTAGGCTACATTCCCGTGATACCTGCAGCCAGCCCAGTGGCAACCACTGAGTCACTGCAGAAAGCTCCCCAGGCTCTCCCGAGCCAGGGCAATGCCACTGCAGGAAATGGCCTGGGCCCTCCCAAGCTGGGGTGGTGGGGGGCTGAAGGCCTAGGCCACATTCCCCTGATACCTGCAGCCAGCCCAGTGGCAACCACTGAGTCACTGCAGAAAGCTCCCCAGGCTCTCCCGAGCCAGGGCAATGGGGGGCCAAGAGCCTCAGCCATACCTCTTCGACATATGCAACCAGCCCAGCAGTGACCACCAAGCCACAGCAATAAGGGCCCTGAGTTCCCAGTCTGGGATGGTGGGGGTTGAGGGCTTTTGCCACACCCCTTGACATCTGCACCCAGCCCGGCAATGACCAAGCCACTGCTGGAAACCCCCTGGTCTTCCCTGTGGGAATGAGGGGGGTGCCACAGGCCTCAATCCTGACCCTCCTACTTCCTCCTCCTACCATCCCATTTCCTTCCCCTTTCCCCTCTTCCCCTCCCTCCCAACTGCTCTGCAACAACATCCTAGAATGTAGAAAATAATATTAATAAAATTACATTTTCTTTAAAAAAAAATTATAACCATATCTGGGGGCTCATGGGTTAGCTCCGTTGATTAGAGTGCAGTGTTATAATACCAAGGCCGGGGGTTTGGATCTCCATATCAGCAAGCCACCCCTCCAAAAAAAAAGTTGCTAAAGGATTATAGCCATATCTAATAGGTGTGAAGTGGTTTTGATTTTGCATTTTCCTAATGAATAATGATATCGAACATCTTTTTATGTGCTTACTATCCATTTGTATATCTTTAGAGAAATGTCTGTTTAAGTCCTTTGCCCATTTTAATTTTATTTATTTATTTATTTATTTATATATTTTTTCCTTTTTGTCTTTTTTACTGACCGGTAACGGGATCGCAACCCTTGGTGTCATGCCCGTACCGGGGACCGGCAACGGGATCGCAACCCTCGGTGTTGCGCCCGCACCGCGCTCAGCCAGTGAGCGGGAACCAGTCTCCACATGGGATCCGAACCCTCGGCGGGAGCGCCACCGCGCTCCCAAGCGGCGCACTCTCCAGTGCGCCACTGGGCCAGCCCTTCTGCCCATTTTTAAATTAGGTTCTTTGTCTTTTTGTTGTTGAGTTGTAGGAGTTGTTTCCATATTCTGGTTATTAAACCCTTATCAGATTTGTGATTTGCAAATATTTTCTCCCTTTCTGTGGGTTGTCTTTTTATGCTCTTGATAGTGTCCCTTTGATGTAAAAAAGATTTTTAATTTTATTGAAATCCAATTTATATATGTTTTATCATCTGTGATTTTGGTGTTACATTTAAGAAACCATTGCCAAATCAAGGTCATGAAGGTTTGCTCTTGTATTTTCTTCTAAAAATTTTATAGTTTTAGATTTTAAATTTTGGTCTTTGTTCCATTTTTAGTCAATGACACCCTTGTTGAAAATCAGTTGACTAGGGCTGGCTGGTTAGCTCAGTTGGTTTGAGTACAGTGTTATAACCCCAAGGTCAAAGGTTCAGATCCCCATACTGGCCAACTGCAAAAAAAAAAAAAAATCAGTTGACTACATATGTGAGAGTTTACTTATGGTTTCTCAATTCTATTCCATTCGTCTGTATGCTTATCCTTATATCAAGACCACACTTTTGATTACTCTAGCTTTATGGTAAATTTTGAAATCAGGACTTGTGAATTCTTCAACTTTGTTCTTTTTTTTTTTCTTTCAACTTTGTTCTTGTTCAAGATTGTTTTGGGTATTCAGGGTCCCTTGAAAGTCTATATGAATTTTAGGATGGGTTTTTCCATTTCTGCCAGAACTGCCACTAGGATTTTGATAGAGATTGCATTGAATCTGCATATTGATTTGGATAGTATTGTCATTTTAGCAATATTAAATCTTTCAATTCATGAACCCAAAGTGTCTCTCCATTTATATAGATCTTTTTTGATTTCTTTAGCAATATTTTGTAGCTTTCTTTTTAAAAAAGATGACTGGTAATGGGATCTTAACCTTTGACTTGGTGTTGTCAGTATCATGCTCTCCCAAGTGAGCTAACCGGCCATCCCTATATAGGGATCCAAACCTGTGGCCTTGGTGTTATCAGCACCACACCCTCCCATGTGAGCCCTAATATTTTGTAGTTTTTAATGTACAAGTCTTTTGCGTCCTTGGTTAAATTTATTCCTAAGTATTTTATTCTTTTTGATGCTATTTTAAATGGAATTGCTTTCTTAATTTCCTTTTTGGATTGTTCATTGCTGGTACATAGAAATACAAGTGATTTTTGTGTGTTGATTTTATATCCTGCGACTTTGCTGAATTCATTTATTAGCTCTGTTTTTGGTGGAGTATTTTTGGTAGATTCTTTAGGGTTTTCTACATATAAGATTATGTCATCTGCAAATAGGGTCTTGCTTCCTGCTTTCCAGTATGGATGCCTCTTATTTTTTTCTTAACTGATTGATCTGACTAGAACTTTCAGTATTATGTTGAGTAGAAGTGGTGAAAGCGAGCATCCTTGTCTTGTTCGTGTTCCTAGGGGAAACACTTTCAGTCTTTCACCATTGGATATTATGTTAGATGTGGGTTTTTCATACAAATATATGTCCTTTATTATGTTGAGGATGTTCTTTTCTAGCCCTGTTTTATTGAGTGTTTTTTACCATGAAAGGGTATTATATTTTGTCATGCTTTTTCTGTATCAGTTGAGATCATCATGTGTTTTTTTTCCTTTATTCTTTTAATGTGGTGTATTACATTGATTGCTTTTCATATGTTGAGCCATCCTTGTATTCCTGGGATAAATACCACTTGATCGTGTTGTATAATCCTCTTACTATGCTGCTGAATGTGGTTTGCTAGTGTTTTGTTCAGGACTTTTGCGTGTATATTCATGAGAGATAGTGGTCTGTAGTTTCCTTATAGTGCCTTTGTCTTGCTTTGGTATCAGGGTAATACTGATGTTATAGAATGAATTGGGAAGTGGTCCTTTCTCTTCTGATTTTTGGAAGAGTTTGAGAAGGATTGGTGTACTGCTACCCTTCTTATTAACAGGTATTTTGCTGGTCAGTAGGCCCTGGGCTTTCTGGCCTGGGATACCTATTTGGAGCTCTGGCCTTGAAGCTGCGCCAGGTCAATTTTTCCATGCTTTTTTGTCTTGACACCTCCATTTTGGCCATGTGTCAAGGGAACCAATCATGCTGATGATGCACACTGGAAGCTACCCAGGCAAACAGGGTCAAGTTGAAAAGTTGAACTTTAAGACTATAGCTTTTTCCCATGTGTTCTCTGTTTCCTTGGGCTTTTGGATGGATAGACTTATCTTGGGCTTGCTGAACAAGAACAAGGTTTCTGAGCCATTCAAGGGATTAGAACAACAGCTGACAAGGGAATGGGTTCTGTGTAGAAAATAATATTTAAGAGTTTTCTCATTTATCTAAACTTTCAAGACGAAAGACTCCATTGAGCACAGCTGACCACAATCGTAGAGGCAGCAGCACATCCTTTTTTCTTTTTCTTTTTTTTTTTTTTTCCTTTTTGTCTTTTTTCGTGACCGGTAACGGGATCGCAACCCTCGGTGTCGCGCCCTCACCGCGCTCAACCAGTGAGCGGACCGGTCTCTATATGGGATCTGAACCCTCGGCAGGAGCACCGCCACACTCCCAAGTGCCGCACTCTACCAAGTGCGCCACCGGGCCGGCCCAGCACATCCTTTTTGCAAAGTAGTAATTCATTTATGTGTGTTATTATCGTCTGTGGCTTCCATTCAGCAATATTTATGTACCTGTTTTCATGTGTCACCATAGTCCATATTTTTACCTATGTAAGTGGCAACATTATTTTTCATTGTGCTGTTCCAAATGACTTTTTTTAGATTGTTGATTTTATTCAATCAACAGGTATTTTTTGAGTGCCAGGCACAGTCCTGGGCAATGAGGGTACAGCAATGTCTTAGGGAGACAATTGTCCCTACCCTGGTGGAGCTCCCCGTCAGGTGGATTCTAGTTGGTATAGGCCTGTGAAATAGAACTTCACTGACCACTTAAGACAGCCCTGGAGAGGATGAAGAGGTTGTGCAATCCCTAGCTCTGGTTCCTATTGCTGCCTTTTAAAATGGAAGCAAGACCTTGGCAGGACAATGGCAGTTCTGCTTGGAACTAGACTCTCAGCAAAGCCCAGGATGGGGAGCTCTGGGACCATGGCAGAGGTGGTTCTGAAATGGGGCTGCCATAGCGGGGGGTACTGCTGTTTCCTAGGCAATACTCTGCTTAATATTTTTAGCACATGGCCACGGAAGAACTAATGTGGTTTCTGATCCCAAATTGGTTATAAATGTAGATATATTTAGAGTCAGAAACAATGCATTTAAAATCCTCTGCTCCTTAATTGTTCTGACGAGTGCTGAGTTTAGGTTTCTTTGTTTCTTGGCTACCTACCCATACTCCCACCTTCTCTTGGAGAAGGCTCCGGATTTACTCTGGGCATTAGGTGGGATTGTGAAAGTGTGAGTTATGGCTTCCTGAGCTGTGTTGAGAGGCATCTGATTTTTGTGTTTCTGCCCACATATTGTAAATGTGTACATTTTGAAATTCATCTCCCTTTCAAGTTTTTAAGGATCTGGTATAAATAGTCTTGGACTCTCAGGCATGTTAAATATAAAATGTTTCAGTTGCTGACTTACCTGGAAGACATAGTCAGTGCCAACATGGTAGTAGTGAGTTCTCTGCTTGATGACCCATCCTTGTATTGCAGCTAAGTGTTTTCTGTTAAGTAAATGCTGTTTTCTTTGGGCTCTCAATTAGTTTAAGGAGCACCCTAATTGTTGCCTATCTCATTACAGAGTTGTAATTTCTGTCTCGGATTGCCTGGATCAGTATCTATTTTCTCATGGCATATTCCCCCTTTTTTTTTTCTTTTTTTAAAAGATGACCTGTAAGGAGATCTTAACTCTTAACTTGGTGTTGTCAGTACCACACTCTCCCAAGTGAGTTAACCGGCAATCCCTACATAGGGATCTGAACCCGTGGCCTTGGCGTTATCAGCACCACACTCTCCCAAGTGAGCCACAGGCCAGCCCTCATGGCATATTCCTTAAGGGGACTTTCTTGTAAATAATTGTACAGTACTGTCTGAGACTCAGACGTGGAAAGCCATGTTATCCACTGATTGTCAACAGGACATCAACCACCTGAGGGCAGTGACGATATCTTCTGTCTCTTTTCTTCCATAGCATGATACCCAGTGTGCTCAGAGAACTAAGGCTAATACTAAAATATCTTTGTGTGGTATGCGTTTCTACAGTGTGAATGCTGAGTGTTTATACTGTTGATCCTTGAACAACATGGGGGTTAGGGGTGCCAACCCCCTACCCCCCGCAGTGGAAGATCTGTCTATAACTTTTGACTCCCCTCAAAAACTCAACTACTGATAGCCTACTGTAGGGCCTGGCCGGTTAGCTCATTTGGTTAAAGTGCAGTGTTATAACACCAGGGTCAAGAGTTTGGATCTCTGTACCAGCCAGCCACCAAAACAAACAAAAAAACCCAAATAGCGTACTGTTGACTGGAAGCCTTACTGATGACATAAACAGTTGATCAACACCTATTTTGTATATTATATGTATTATACACTCTATTCTTACAATAAAGTTAGAGAAAAATTATTTATTATATAATTGTTATTTAGTATATAATTATTTATATACTGTACATATACTTATTGAAAAAAATGTGTGTATAAGTGGATGTGTTATTCAAGGGTCAACAGTAATTCAAAGCTGCACAGAATAAGGGTTGTTGGTTTGCTTAGTGGTTTGCAGATAGGCTGTTTGGAGCTATGGACTGGAAATCATGCCTTCCTCCCTATTTTAGCCCGGCTAAGAGGCCCTGATATTCTCTGCAAGCTTAGAGACAGCAGAGGAGAGGAAAGACGAACTCTTATTCCTCCCCATACCCAGACTGTGGTATACGTATGAGTGTGTGAAATTCTCTGGTGTTCTTTGGGAACAGATTAAAGCCCATCGTGCCGACTGTCAGGTTATTATTTTAAAAGGGGAGGGAAGAAGGAAGCCCTGGGGTCCTTACTCTTTGGATGCCATCTACCTCTCTCTAGAGTGGTCACAGCAGTTTAGATCTGTTGCATTTGCCCTGGCTGCTCCTGCCCTCCCTAACTCCCCATTAGACACAGGAGAGCAGCAGTAGCAGCAGGTATTTGGAAATAGTCCTGAGTCATCAGGAAGCTGGGCTCTGAAGTGACTGCTCTCAGTCAACTAGTGCTGATGAAGAGCCAGCCAGCATGATTTAAAGGTTTCAGTGGAAATATGTCTGTAACCATCCAGAGTGTAGTCCAGGTATGTGGGCAGACTTGTGGTTCAAGGAAGCTGGGCTCCAAAGAGGGGCTTGTGTGTCAGAACGGAAGACAATTCTATATGGGGGTAAAGCCCTCACTGCTTTTGCCCTCCTATCCTTTGCTCAGAATTTTCTCTAATAGTAGTAATGAGAGCCCCAAGCTTCTTGAGCCTTTGTGTCAGGCACTGTGCTATATGCTCTGTCATCTCATTGAATACTGATAAACATACTACAAAATAGTTACTATCAAGTCCCTTTATAGATGAAGGAATTGAAACTTGGAGAGGTTAAGCATCTTGGCCAAAGTCATGCAGCTAGTTGGGGAGATCTGGGTTGAAACCCAGAGCCACATTCTTTCCATTACACTGGAATGGAGTGGAGATGGAATGGAGTGAGGCTTCTGGTAACCTTTGTTGTTATCAGACACAGGCTTATCACTCTCATGACCTCAGGCAGGGTCAAGGAGCAAGTATAAGGAGTAGGTCCCCTTGTCCACTCCCTGTAGTAGCTTAAAGGCTAGGGCCCAGAGGAAAGGACACTGACTAGGTTCTGGGTTATTTCTCTCATCATTCACCTGGTCACTTGCTGGTGTGCTTAGTCAAGTTCCATTCACCTTTCTGGGCTCCATTTTCTTTGTCTGCCATGTAGAAATAATCCTGTTTTATGTATTTCCTGGATGGGGGTGGGGTGTCAGGCTCACAGACTAGTTGGAAATGAGCTTAGTTATCATCTTGGCCCACTTTTCTTCATATAGGTTTCCTCTCCCTTCTGTTATTGCCAGCAAGTTGGATATATGTGAGGAGAGTGCTTAGCACTGGGCTCTGTGAGTGGGGGTAGGAATGCTTTAGCTTCTTGTACAGCTGGGAAGCCTGAATGATGGGAGGTTAAGAGGTGCAGCCACACAGGGAGCCAGTGACCTGGCTGCAATCTGAGTCAAGGGCTTTCTTCCTCCTGAATGTCTGTGCCTCTGCAGTGGGCTGGGCTATGCCAAGAACACTCAGTAATCAAGTATGTGTGTGTGTGTGTGTGTATGTGTGTGTTGTACAGAAACTTGGGTATGGTAGAGGTGGGTCTCTCCACAAGAGGGCCTCAGTAGGATCATTAAAATTTTTTATCCTAGGGCTCAGTTAGCTCAGTTGGTTAAAGTGCAATGCTGATAACACCAGGTCCATAGTTTGATCCCTATACTGGCCAGTTGCCAAAAAAAATATATATATAAAACTGTCTTGACACAAAATGTCCCTTCTTATTTGCAGAACAAATAAAATGAAGAGTCCAGTTTCTGTGGGTGATTTCACAGACAACTGGAAAGACAGCATAGTCTGTGGAAAGAGCTTGGCTTCGGGGGCCAAACTGGCTTTGAATCCTGACTCCATTGCTCTCTGGCTGTGTGAACTCTGGCAGGTTACTTAACCTCTCTGAGTTTTGGTCCCCTCATGGGTAAAATGAGCAGCGTATTAAAACCACCTCAGAGGGTTGTTGTGAAGAGTAAATGAGCTTAGTACTTAGACTAGCACATAGAAAGTGGTCTGTAAATGTTGACTATAATTATTATCTTGCAGAATTAATTTTCCCCTGGGATGTCAAGTATTGCATTTGAATACTGGGAGAAGGGGTGTCACTGGAGTATTTCTCTCTCTCCTCCATGCTAATTGCTACAGTTATGATTATTCTAGCTCTACAATGTTTAAAGACTAAAGCTACTGAGCTTTCTGAGGCATGGCTGTGAGCTCAGAGAAGGTAGAATTGTGTTTGATGGGAGTTTCTTCTTAGAGAATTTGCCTTCCTGCCTGCTGCCTCTGCTGATGTGACAGTGCCCATCACATGTGTGTTGGGGAGTAGCTGTACACCATCATAGGAAACCTGTTGTATGGCATTGGAGAATCCCTCTATAATACCACTAGAATGATTGCTTTTCTCTGTTATCATTAAGGTTCTGGCAGTGTGTTGAAAAAAAAATTACATTTAGAAAAGTAGCCCCAAATCTCCAAACTTCAGTGGACCCATTCAACCTTTCAGAGTGTCCTACCCTTGTGACTCTATGTCTTTACATGTGGACCCTCTTTTGAAGGGCCCTCTGATTGCCTCATTACCAAATCCAATGGATTTTCTCCACCGCATTCTGACTTACATCTTAACATTGTTGCCCACATTTGATTTTCTCATGATTCTCTCCTCTCTTGACTTGTGTAATTCTGCCATAATCTTGTTGCTGCTCCTCTGGTTTCCTTGCTTGCTCCCTTTCTTTTCCTAACCTACAGCCAGGAGTTGAAAACTATTCTTGGCCCTCTATACTTTTCTCTCTTAAGTTTTCTCGCTAAGGCAGTGACTCTACTCTTACTGCTTCAGTTATCACCTCTGTGCAGATAGCACCAGAACTCTTGCCCTACCCCAACCCTTTCTACTTCTTTGTCTTCAACAGGATCCTTCCTGGATACACTGACAAGCTCTATGCCTAATGGTATTGAACTCTGATTATTCTATATAAAGATATTGAGTGCCTGCTCTGTCTTCTGAGTCTTCAGTAGTCCAAATGAAGATTGAGCCTTAAGCTCCCTTCTAGCATTCAGATTCTTTGAAGGCTGTAGCCAAGTAGGGTAGTTCTGGAGAGGGCCAGGCTGGGCTTCCTTTTATTCAGTCATGCTGCTTGTCACTTGATTTCTTTTAGATGGAGCCACTATCTTTAGTATCTGAGATTACAGTTTTTGGCTAATCTGCTTAGCTATCTTCCTAAAGAATCTATACTCTTCCCTACCTGGGTGGAGGCAGGGTAAATCATGTTCCCCCATGTCTCAGAGTACAGAGTATTGAGCAAGGGTCAGGAATGCCCCTTCACTGCCCTTCCTGTTTCATCCCATCCCATGCTGCTTTCCTTCTAGGGCTCTAGTCCCAGCTAGACACATGGAGCCTTTTATGGCTCCCTGTGCTCTCCAGCAGGGCTGGTACCTGTCCCTGAACTGCTACTGCAAAGGCCTCTCTTGGGCTCTCCCTTGTAAGCTACAAGAGTGGCTTTATAATTCTCTGGTTAGGCAGAGGCTTGGATTCATTGTGAACCTACTACCCTCCAACAGCCTCTTCTAATCACTTTCTTTCTTGGGTGGCTTGGGTTTGTTGAGAGCAGTCCCTGTTTGCTTGGCCCTAGGCATGACTTCCATACTTAGGGCTGGATTCATTGTGAACCTACTACCCTCCAACAGCCTCTTCTAATCACTTTCTTTCTTGGGTGCCTTGGGTTTGTTGAGAGCAGTCCCTGTTTGCTTGGCCCTAGGCATGACTTCCATACTTAGGGAAGATGTTGTCACCATTGTACAAACGGCCAGTAGCTCAGGGATGTTCAAAGTCCAGTCTCCTAACCAGTTAGGGAGTGGTCTGTAGTTAGAATCCACATTTCTCTTGCTGTTTAAAGGCTCTTTTCATTTAATGGCCATCTATCTCTTGACTTTCTGTTTAGTTTGTGTCTTAAGGGGAAAGAGGCTGTTTGCCTGACTACTCCAAACTTGTTTCTCTTGTTCAGATTGTTCTTTAAAATTCCATTTCTTTTCTTAAGCCTTTGCACATTATTCTCCCTTGTCAGGGCTGTCCTTTCAATGTCCTCTTTGCATTGTTTCTTTAGCTTCATATTTGTCTGCTTAAATTAGGTGGTGAGCTTCTGTTTGTGTAGAGGTGAGTGACTGTGTATGTGTATATGAGTTTGTGCAGCCCATAAATAGTAATGAATTTGTGTGTCTGTGGGAAGAGCTCATGCTCTAACCGTCAGTTTGTAAAGCAGGGATTGTCTTGCAGCTGTTCCTGCAGTTGGCAGTTTTGCATTCTGGTGGCCTGGTTCTCTGGATACCAGTATGCTGGGAGAAGCATTGAGTTGGCTGGGTCTGCCTTAAGGCTCAGCAGAAAATTGACTGCGGTCTTTCCATTTTCAGCCTTGGGCATCCTCCTTTAACATCTATTTTCTTTCTTTAAAAAAAAAAAGATTACCGGTAAGGGGATCTTAACCCTTGACTTGGTGTCGTCATCACCATTCTCTCCCAAGTGAGCTAACCGGCCATCCCTATATAGGGATCCGAACCCATGGCCTTGGTGTTATCAGCACCACAGTCTCCCAAGTGAGCCACGGGCAGGCCCTTAACATCTATTTTCTTCACCTCCTGGGAGTAGCTACCTAACAAAAGGCTTTGGTTCTAATTTGAGGCATGAGTCTGTTGAAGAGTATATGGATCTTGCTGGAGGAGCTCTGGTCTGGAGAGGAGTGCCAGGGTGTCTGGCTGACCTGGCCCTCACTGGCTGTGGGTCCAGGGGTAACAGTCATCATCCTTGTTCCAATAATGGAGTGATAATTTGGTGTCAGGTGTTGTACCAGGCACTTTCCATGCATTGCTTTATTTAATCCTCCCTACCACCCTTTGAAGTAGGAACTCATATTATACCCTTTTTACAAGTGAAAAAACTGAGGCTTAGTGAAGTTATGTCCAGTGTCGGGCCTCCCTGAGCCAGAGGCCTACAAAACCGAGCGGGAAGAGACCCCGGTCCAACCGGGGGTCCCTTGTGGGGCTGAGCGGGATGATGAGTGTCGCTGGCA
>NW_007726537.1:1064-27196 GCF_000696425.1 Galeopterus variegatus | reverse complement strand
CGCAAAGTTATGCCCAACAGTCCAGGATCACATAGCTGGGAATTGGCAGAGCCAAGAATTGAACTTAGAGGGCCGGCCCGTGGCTTGCTTGGGAGAGTGTGGTGCTGATAACACCAAGGCCATGGGTTCAGATCCCTATATAGGGATGGCTGGTTAGCTCACTGGGTGAGCGTGGTGCTGACAACCCCAGGGCAAGGGTTAAGATCACCTTACCAGTCATCTTTAAAAAAAAAAAAAAAGAATTGAACTTAGGTCTGTCTGACTCTGAATCCATGTGCTGTACTTCCTACCCAATGTTTTTGTCTGTTTGCTTCAGTTTTTTCCTCATAAAATAGAAGTAGTAATTCTTGCTCTTTCACTTGTTCCAGAAGATTTGGGAAAACAAATACATGGACATATACTGTAGCTGAAGAACATGAACATTTTATAGGAGGGTACTCTTAAGGGCTCCAAGGCAGGCTGCTGAGATAGTTCTGCTTGCCTAGATCACTTAGGACCTTTTCCAGTTCTGCTTGTGCTCTGGTCCTGAGACTCAAGAGTAGCCATTTTCTATGGGGTCTGCCAGCCATGTCAGAAGTTGCCAGAGACCCAGCAGTCCCACTCCCCCTCCCTTTGTGGGCTTCTTGCCATCCTCATCTTATTCTTTTGTAGAGAAGACAAAGTTATGAAAGGATATCCTGTTTACACAGGACCCAGTCCCCTCCCCCAGTCTTGTCTGAATTGAGTGGAGGACATGAAGCACCAAGGGAGGTGGGGGCTAGATTGCCTCCTCCCAACTGCTCCCCAGGCATCTGCTCTGGGCTGCAGTAAGCTGGCAATACAGATTGCGAAGAGCATCCAACTGCTATTTAAGTAGAGGTACAGCCTACAAATGGCCAGTTTTGATAGAAAAATGGGCATCTCAAGTACCTTATTATCTCTTTTGTCCCAAAGCCCAAGGATACTTAAGGAAAGAATTACTGGTAGAACATTGAAATAGTTTCCCCTTTCCTGGGCTGAGTGATGGTATTTTAAGTTGGAAGAAGCCTATAAATGTAAACATGTAAGTCTGTCCTCCATTGACAGCCAAGGATGATGGGAAGGTTTGTTGTGCAGGGACTGGTGATCAGGTGAACCTAGGGTTTGTGGGTGGCAAGTAGGAGTGCACTATCCTCAGTGCCAAACTGTGCCTCAGTGGGATGCCATGACTTTGGCTTTACATATGTCAGGGACTGAGGTTTTCTTTTGTTGCTGCTGCTGCCTAGGTCCCTGCTTGGGCTAGTGAGCCATCCTGGTAGAACATAGCTGTATGCTGCTTCCCCTTTCCCTTACATATTTCTGGGATTCAATGTTGACATGTGTTGATCAAATCAATATTACTAGTATATATATATATATATATAGATATAGATATTGTTACAAATTGTACTTATTCTTTATGCCCCTTGTCCAATCTCTCCCTATCCTCCCCCTCTTCCTCCCTCTTCCCACCACTGATAACCCTAGATTTCTTCTCTCCCTCTGAAACAGTAATGGTTATTCTGTTGATTTGTTGCCTAGATGATCTGCTCAATGCTGAAAGGTATGTTCAGGTCCCTCAATATTATAATAGAGCAGATGCTTCTTCTGTTACTCTTGAATGGACTTTGTGAGAGAGACATCCTATTCTTTTCTTTGGTCTCTGCTGGTGACTCTCCTTGTGTCAATGCACTCCAGTGGCTGGTGGACCATCTACATGGTGGTTGTGATGTCTAGCCACTTTTGTAGCAGCTGTGGTTACTGTGGTGGCTGTGGTGGGCCACCCACATGGAGGTGATGTTTTTGGCATGCTTCTTGACACTGGTGGTGTGCCTGGTTGTGGGCGGAGGATCTGGTGTTTGGCTCCATACTCCAGGTCCCTGGGCGGGCCCTGAGCTTCTGGCTCCACCTGCCACTTCTTGAATAAGCAGCAAGACCAGATGACATGGCTGCAGGCCTGAAAAGGACCTTACCCATGCCTGTTTGCTAGAATTTGCACTTGCTCTCTGGGTACCCCTGCAAAGCCTGGGAAAATGTTTAACACCTTTCTTTCAGCTTTACCTCACCTAGGTCTCTCCTCAGTCTTTTCTCTGTCTCTGTATCCCTTTCTCCCCTGTTTCATTGAAAAATATATGGAGGCAATAAATAGGCCAGGTGTGCAGTCCATGTGGGAATATTGGGGGTAGGTGAAGGATCCACTTGCAAATGGATCCCTCATTCTTAGTATTGGCAGAAAATGTTTCTGATGGTGTTAGTATGTGTGCAGGAGACGGAGGCGACTGGGAGCCCTGTGGGAGCTGCCATTTCTCTTGCCCTCCGCTCCACTCCCTGCTCCAGGAGATAGTAAAGCTGCTGTTTGTGCATTAGCTGCCCCTGACCTCTTCTTCCTCAGTCCCTCTGGGCCGCCTGCTCATTTGTCTTCTTTGCCCTTGACTTCTTCCTTCTCATTTATCTTTTCTTCCTCATCTTTTTCCTCAGCACCAGTTTCAGTTTTTATCCCTGGCTGTAAGAAGGTAGCATCTGCTTGTGTGTGTGTGTGTGTGTACCTGCATGTAAGCAAAGGGAAACCTGTGGCTTTGAGGTTAATCTTTGTTTTTTCATATTATATGTTGTTCCAATGATGCCGTGAGCCTCTCACTTCCATTCTTTATCCTTTTTCCCCCCCATAGCCAAGGCTGCAGGGTTAAGAAAAGTATATGGCATTATAGGAAGCTGTAGGGTTGTGCCCTCTTCAAACCCATCTCTCTGGGCTTCCCTAGCCTTCTCCCTGCTGATGTGGTAATCCCTTCCCCTTGCTTATCCTCACCCAGCCTGGCCCTTTTCCCTCTCACACCCAGGCATGGCCAGCTACCTGTCAAGAATCTAGTGTGGTGCTGTGAACTCACTCCTGTCTTTCAATGTGATTGGTGCCCCAGGGAGCCAGGTTGCTGGGGGAAGCTCACATGGCACTCAGCCTGTCCATTTTGTTGACAAAAAGCAGAGTGGAGGGTGGTCGGGGGACTGGCAGAAAGCAAAGGCATTTGCTGCTGGGTGAGTATAGCAGCTATTTTTAGTGCCCAAGCCTTTGCTTTTCCATTTGGCTGTGCTTTTTTAGCACAGTGCCAGTCCAGCAGGGCTGTTTTCCTTCATGGCTGCAGATGTCCTTAGGGAAAGTTTCTGTCTGCCTATGAGAAGATGTGGACTGGGCAGAGGGGAAAGTTTCTGTCTGCCCTCGAGAAGATGTAGGCTGGGCAGAGCAGTATAACTTCTGAGAGTGGGTTCAGATAGGGCTTTGGGTCCCACTGCAATCATGCCACAGAACCAATTTCTTGAGATGGAGTAGAGAGGAATGTGGTAGGAGTAGGAGAGAGAAAAGGTAAATACCACACTCTCCAGAGATGCTCCCCTGTAGTTAATTCACTTAAGCCTGTATTGAGTAAATTGTGTAATGAGGTGTATTGGGGCTGAGGGAGAAACACAAAAACCTTTTATAAGACTCTGGGCTAATACTGACACATTCTGAATTTTTCTAAGGTTTTTGTTTTGTTTTTTGCGTGTTTTATTTTTCTTTCCGACATTCTTTCCTAGATCATTTGCCAATTTGGATTGTTTTCTTGACTTCCATTCTAGTTTACTGACCAAAATTTTTTCACTACTCCAACCAGAAACTCTGTATCTACTAAACAATAACTCCCCATTTACCATTTCCCCCAGCCCCTGGTAACCTCTATTCTACTTTCTGTTTCTATAAATTTGCCTGTTGTAGATATTTCATGTAAATGGAATTGTGTAATATTTGTCCTGTTGTGTTTGGCTTATTTCACTTGGCATAATGTATTCAAGGTTTATTCATATTCTGTAGCATGTATCAGAATTTCTTTACTTTTATGGCTGAATAATATTCCATTGTATGTTTATACCACATTTTCTTTATCCGTCTTTTGATGAACACTTGGGTTGTTTCCACCTTTTGGATATTGTGAGTAATGCTTTAGTGAACATTGGTGTATAAATATCTGTTTGAGTCCTTGTTTTCAATTTTTTTGGGTATATGGCTACAAGTGGAATTGCTGGGACATATGGTAATTCTATATTTAGCTTTTTAAGGAGCCACCAAACTGGGTTCAAGAGTGGCTGCACTGCTTTACATTCCCATCAGCAGTGTACAAGAATTCCAGTTAATCCACATTTAAGCCAACACTTTTGGTGTCACATTTAAGAAACCATTGCCAAATTCAAGGTCATGAAGATTACCCTATATTTTCTTCCAAGAGATTTGTGCTTTTAGCTCTTAAATTGAGGTCTTTGATCCATTTTGAGTTAATTTTTGTATATGGTGTAAGGTAAGAGTCTGACTTCATTCTTTTGTGTGTGGGTATCTAGTTGTCCCAGCACCGTTTGTTGAAAATTAATTGACCATGTATATGATTATTTATGGACTCTCAATTTTATTCCATTGGTCTATATGTCTGTCTTTACGCCAGTATCACATTTTTGATTACTGTAGCTTTGCAGTACGTTTTGAAATCGGGAAGTATGAGTCTTCCAACTTTCTTGTTTTGTAAGGTCATTTTGGCTGTTCTGGGTCCCTTGAAATTCCATATGGATTCTTCATTTCTGCAAAAAAGGCCATTGGGATTCTGATAGAAATTGCATTGAATCTGTATACTGCTTTGAGTAGTATTGTCCATGAACACAGGATGTCCTTCTACCCTTATATCCTTTTAATTTTAACAATTGCTAGGGCCTGCACTTTGTTGTTTGGCCATTTGGAAGATGATGTGAAAAGATTTGAGGCTTGGGGATATTGAACTTTGCTGGTTTAGGGGATGCTGATGCCATCTGTCTTCAGGTATGATAATGGGTATTGTTTAGAAGCAGATGGTTGTATAGGCTTATGTGGATTTGGCCCCATGTCTGTTCACATGCGGATCAGTTGGTTAGTTTCCCTCTCTCCCCACCATAGCCAATACCACCCTCTACAACCTGATAACAAGTTATTAATGATGAAGGAAGGGATCAGGGTTGTTACAGTTCACCCAAGAGTCCTTGTAGACTATACAGGTCCAACCAGGGTGTATCTTCCCTTGGTTGGCTGGACTTGTTATGGGAGTTGGGGGCTTCAGATTTATCTAGAATTGATAGAAAACCCTTAATACTTCTATGTAGGAAATCTCTGACATCTGATGGATAAATAACATCATGGGAATCACAGTGCTAGGGGACTAGGCACCAGCATTCTGCTGACCTTCTGTTTTCTGTGCTTGCACCCTCAGGTCCCCAGAGCCTGCCTCCATCTAGGATGGCTCCTTTGGGTATGCTGCTACTGATGGCCTCCTGCTTCACCTTCTGCCTCAGTCGTGAGAACCCAGTAAGTGTGTTATTGCAAATAGGAGGAATCCCTTATGAGGTCTGAGAAAGCCTCCCTGTCATAGGGCTGCTGTGGAAGTGGGGTAGGCTTTTGTTTTTCTTTCTTATGGGAATGTGGCTATCACTGAATCATAAAATATGTGTTCTTTTTTCTCCTATGAGGTCTGAGAAAGCCTCCCTGTCATAGGGCTGCTGTGGAAGTGGGGTAGGCTTTTATTTTTCTTTCTTATGGGAATGTGGCTATCACTGAATCATAAAATATGTGTTCTTTTTTCTCCCCATTCCTGAGTCCCCTGGCCTCAGTTTAAAACTGATATCACAGTTTCCCTTTGGGGAAAAGATGATGATGATGATGATATAATAGTAGTAATAATAATATTAATAAGCTTTCATGTACCAGGCACTGTATTCTCATTTAATCCCCCCAACAACCCTATGAAGTAGTCAACTACAATTATTATCCTTATTTTGAGAAAGAGGAGTTTAAGGCTTAGAGACATTAAGTAACTTGGCCAAAATCACACAGCCAGTTTGTGGCAGAGCTTAGTGCCTGTGTGGTGAGCACCAGTCCCCAGTATGACTCTACTTCTTCCTCTATTCTTCTCTTCCTTGTGCTTTCTCAGTCTGTCTGTATCTCTGTATCCTTCTTCCCTCTGTCATTTTCTCCCCGTTCTTTCCAGGCCTCTCTTCATTAACCTTGACCTCAGTGCTCAGGGCTTCTGTCATTGCTATAGGCAGGAGGAGAATGCATGTGAAGGCACTGAGCTTGGCCTGGCTGCAGCACACTAAGACTCCTGGGGCTGTTTCATTGGCCTGTCCCAGCAATGGCCTGCCTTTGACCAGTTCCCAATACCCTCTCTTTATTCTCCCTTGAGAAGCCCTGTCAGCTCTCGACAGTTTTACCCTCCCTGGCCACCTTTCCCAACCCCTGGGCTCCCGCTAAGTGTTGGGTAAAGCGCTGGAGGCTTTGGAGTGGGAGATCCTTGAAGTGCAAATGACAAATGTGATGAATTTAATAGCAATTCAGCTCAGCTGAGTTTCACCTCTGGCTTATGGCAAGCTTCCACCTTCTCTCTGAAGTCATTTGTTTTCTCTCTGCCTTTCTCCTTACTTTGTGGAGCAGGAGAGAACATACAGTTAGGAGTCACGAATCCTTTTGAGCTTTTAATGTTCTCTAAGATCCTGTTAGTGCTGATTTTTTTGCCTCTTCTTCAAGGACAGTGAGAATGGAATCCTAGGGGCCCATGAGGATGGGACTGTCTCTGGTGTGGCTTGGTGGTAGAATGGCCCAGAAAAGAACCCAATAGTCTTGAGGGATCAGGGCTGTGTCCCCCCTTCAACTTGCAGCTCCAGAGGATTCCTATGCTCACCATTGTGAGCTTTAGCAGATGCACAATTAACAAAAGCATGCTCATGAATTTACTTATGGTTTGTGTGTTAGTAAGTCCCTTTTGGATAGTAGTCGAACCAAATAGATGAGCTTTCAGAGCCATAATTATCTGGCCCATTTATATTAGCTCTATTGAGTCTAGTCTCAGAAAAATGTTAATACTGACTTTCATCAACAGAAGCTGCATTTTTCCTTATGTCTGTTTCTAAGCTGTATCCATTTGTCATAATCTTTCATCATGTGCTAAGCACAAGTAGGAGTCGAAGCATCTTTTCTCTCATACCATAAAAATTGCTGCCCTGATGGCATTTTAAATCCAAATTATACAGCCAGCCACCTTCGCAACAGTAAAAATGGGGTGGGGATGGTTATGATCCTCTTTTCAGAGCCTGAAATCTAAGTGCTTTTGATTACTTGGAATTATGCCCCCCAAAGGCGTTTGTGTAGGTTACTGGCCACCCAGGAAAGGTTTGCTGTGTGTAGCAGAGTATGATCTGGAGCCAGCCTTCCTCCCTGGCTCCTGCTGTGGTTCTTCCCTGGAATTCCACATCTTAGAAGGAACATAGATGTTAAGGGCTGTGGTTGTGTGGTGCTGGCCTTCAAGAAGGTGGTAAGCAATGAGGGAGGTAGTGGAGCCCAATGGAAGGAATACAGGCCCTTTGTAAGCTGCCTTTTGCCACCTTATTTGGCAGTTTGACCATTTCTGAGCTTTGTTTCCTCATCTGTAAAACAGGATTGGTAGCTCCCTCTTAAGGTTTTAGTGTAGATTAAATGTGATAAAGCAATAAATGTCAGCTGTTATTTTTAGTATCGGGATGCTGCTTCTGTGGTTTAATTTGAGGCTCCTGTCCCAAAATGTTGCCCTGGCAGTCTGTCTCTGTCACAGTGTCTGTCAACCCACCATTAGAGATTCATTAATTCTCTTGGATCTTGAAGGCTTTGGTTTTTAAGAATCTCTTATTCATATACAAGCACAAGAAAGTGTGACATGGTAAGCTGTTGTCAGCTAATACCTTAGCTGGGATTTCTTGCCAGTCAGTTTGAGAGGAGATTGGTATTTGGAGTGATGGTGGTAGGGAGAAGAGAGTGCTTGTGATCCAGCATGGAAGGGAGCCCTGAGAAGCCAGCTGAGAGGGCAGCAGAGCATGGGGTTTACGTCAGAGTTGAACAAGGACTGTCCTGCCTCTCTCACCTCTTGGTCTCTCTCTCCTGTTCAGGACACTGCCTGGGCAGAAAGAGGCTAGTTTTGCTCATCCTATCTCAGGGACTGTGGTTTCTCACCTGGCACATGGAAGTGTTTGCTTGGGAAGAGGGATGTGCTGGTAGATAGGCTAAGGTGATTTCATTGCCCCAGCTTCATTCCCTCAGTATCCACAGTGACAAAAAAGAAGCACAAAAGTGAGTCAGAATTCATGCATGGGCTTTGGAGCCAGGCAGGCCTGGGCTTAAATCTCTGTTCTGCTTTTCTGAGCAGTATGATTTTGAACAGGACCCATATCTGTCCTCCTCTGTAAAGTGGGAATAATAGTATGTGCCTCATATGTGAGACTCGGATGAATTGAGGCAATGAAAGGCACTTTAACTCAGTGCCTGGCATATGGTTAGGCCTTAATAAATGGTAGCTGCCGTTATCATCATAACCTTATCCTCGTGATACTGCTTTTCCTCAAAACCTTTTCTGGAACTCCTGTCTTGAACTGACTGTCCAACCAGTGGTATGTTCATATCACTGAACCTCTTTCAGTGCTTCTGAGTCCTCGGCCTCTGAGGATGGCCAGATGTGGTTTGGGCAAAGTGTCTCAAGTCACTCAAGAGCCAGATCTGATGAACAGGGTGAGCTGATCAGACGGGGAGCACTGATTTTATATTACCTCCACTAAAAACTGAGGTGTACTGTGAAATAGTGACAGATATTGTGTTTGTGTCTTAAAATTTGGTTCAAAGATGTTATGAGAAAGAGGTGTAAAAAACATTTTGAGCAGTGACAAGATTGTGCAGAAGTGTTTGGCCTCTGTAGGGCTTGAAGCATGTGGCTCAGTGGTTCATCAGTCTCGTTGTAACTCTAATTCTTGGATCTACTCTGTTATCCTTGTTAACAAAATCTAGGAAAAGAGGGTTTCATAGCCCCCAGTTGTTAGAATGAACACTAGCCCTGCCTAGATTTTGAAGGGCTTCCTGCCATCTTTTCATTATTACCATTCCCCTTCTCTTTCTGCTTCTCTTGATGGTGATAATTTGGTTGTTTGCTTACAGCTACACCTGGCAGGAGTTATCTGGGTAATAGGTACAGTGAAGTAAGAATTACAATTTCAAGCTCAGATATGTTTGAGTAAAGTAAGAGTTACAATTTCAAGCTTAGATATGGCCCTCTTAGTGTTCTAAAAATAAGAACGTTTCACATAAAAATCTGCATTTCTGTGTTCTCTTCAAGTGGAATGCCTGCGTGGCAGTGGTGGACCAGCTGAGTAGCAGCTGCTTTCCTTAGTCAAGGCAGGAGGGCTCCAGTTTTCATAGTCCCACCATTTCCTGTTGTTTACACCTGGCACATGTACTCATTTACCTCCATCCCTGCCTGGCCCCAGAGATGTTTGATTGATACACCTCTGAGGTAGATTTTATTAATGTTCTCCCCACAGTCTAGTCTGACCCAGCATGGCTGGGCCCTGGAGTTCATAGGCTCTGGGTACTTAGCAGACAAGGTGGTCTTTGTTCTGGAATGTGGGACTAGGACCTCCAGCAGCTCAGGTCTCAGTATTAGGTACCCCAGAGTCACAGCCACCTACGGAAGGGGGGCATTCATTTATTCATTCAGCAGTTACTAACTAAGCCCTGTACTAGGCATGGGGGTTATAGTGACTGTTCTCAGGGAACTTGGCTGTTGGAAGTCCTTGATGTCCATGTCCTCAGAATGGAAGGTGCCTTTGACCAGTCTATCTTCTCTCTAGTCTCACAAGCACACCTACTCTTCTGTTCCTAGTTTTGTTTTGAGCTCAGATTTGTGCAAACTTCAAGTTGAAGGGACAGGAGGGATTTGAAGGGCCAGGCTGCACAGGTGACCACCACCCCAACCTGACCTGCCTGAATGATGCTATGTTGTGTAGTCACTCCTTGATGTCACAGCACAGACTCATCTGACCTTGAACCTGTGACTGTCTTTATAAGTAATAATAGTAATGGCTACCATGCTTCCAGGGCTAGTGGTTCACAGTATAGAACTTCATATCGTATATGAGCTAGATATTGTTAGTTATTATCTTCACTATACAAATGCGGAAACTGAGGCTTAGAAAGTTCAGTAACTTTCCCAGAGTCACAAGAAACTAGGATTTTAGGTGAGGTGGTTAGCTCAGTTGGTTAGAGCATAGTGTTATAACAAGGGTTCGGATCCCTGTATTGGCCAGCCACAAAAAAAGGAAAAAAAAAAGAAACGAGGATTTGAAGTATGGGTTATCTGATTTAGAGCTTGAGTTTTTAATTACTGTGCTAGAGTCAGTGCCTTTCATTACTTGTGACATGATTTGACAGCCTTTTCTTGCCCAGAATATTTTCCTTACTGGTCCTTAACAAGGTCTGAAATTCTGTCATGTAAATTCCATGCTTTTATTTCTTGTTAAAATGTAAAAAGTTTTGGAGGGACTCAACACTGTCATCACCATCACCTTAACACTTTAATCATTCCTCTGACAGCTAATTAAAGATCAGACCCTGAGGGACCCAGGCAGATGGGTGTCCCTATCTGGAGCTGAGGCACTCCTTAAAGAGATGTATGCACATAACATCTTTCAAGCAGGGTTAGAATTGTTGGGAGACCACATGAGATCTATGTAAAGTACCCATCACAGGTTTGGGCTTATAGGAGGGATATAAGAGATAAGCTTACTATTAGGGGAGGAATTGGGAAGTGAAGGAAAAGTGATGACAAGGGAGGTGGGAGGGCTGAATTAACCTTCCTGTGTGCTAGTGTGGGTTCCTCCTTGCTCTTCCAGATGTAATTTCCCAGAGCTCTGGAACCCTCTGGTTCCAATTTCTTGAGGCCTTGCTCCATTTATGCACCAACAGGTTTAAAAATGAGATGGGAGGATGGGAGGGGGAGAAGAAGCAAAATGAATAATATTTTGTATTTATCTTCTTCATCTCCCGAACTCAAAGTGCTCGACAGACATCATCTCATTAATCCTCCATGCTGTCCATGGGATGGAAGGAAACAGGTTTTAGGAAGTGGTGTCCAACCAGGGCATCTTCTTTCCTCAGCCAGCTGGACTCCCATCTTCCTTCTCACTTGCACCTCTTCCTCTGTGGTTTGGAATGTCACAAGAGGTCATTGATATACCATAGGCACCCTGGGCAATTGCCAGGGCCCCTACTGTGCCCTGTTGGGCTGCTTAGGAATCAGTTGGGCCTCAGCTGCCAGCTTTTGTACACCTGTGGTAGGCATTTGAAGTTTTACTATCCTGTTAATATGTGTTTTTTTTCTTTTATCAATATCTTTTTTTAAATTGTAAAAGTAATATGTGTAAGTTTTTTTTTTTTTTTTTCCTTTTTTTGTCTTTTTTACTGACCGGTATCGGGATCGCAACCCTNATGTAAGTTTTTTTTTTTTTTTTTTTCCTTTTTTTGTCTTTTTTACTGACCGGTATCGGGATTGCAACCCTCGGTGTTGCGCCCGTACTGGGGACCGGCAACGGGATCGCAACCCTCGGTGTTGCACCCGCACCGTGCTCAGCCAGTGAGCGGGAACCGGTCTCCACATGGGATCCGAACCCTCAGCGGGAGCGCAGCCGCGCTCCCAAGCGGCGCAATCTCCAGTGCGCCACCAGGCCGGCCCCCATCATTCATTTTTGACAACCATACAATTTGCCAATCTTATTTCATCTATCCACTTTCCCACACATACTTTATTTTATTTTTTGCTGGAACATTTTACAGTAAGTTGAAGATGTCATTTCACCCTAAATACCTTCAAGTGTAGCTTTGACAAAAGATATTTTCTTACGTAACCATAATGCAATTATCACACCCAACAAGATTAAAAGGTGCCTAATGTAATTCAACAACTAATCCATATCTTAAGTTTCTTATCTAAGAAAATGTCTTTTAACGGTTGGTTTGTTTGAATCAGTATCCAAATAAAGTTCATTCCTGGTATTTAGTCTTATGATTTCTAATTCTCTTTAACTCTCTTTTAATATAAATTAATCCCTCTCCCTGTATTTTTCTCAATGTTATTGACTTGCCGAAGAAGCTGGGTCCATTATCCTGTAGAGTTTTACATTCTGGATATGGACACTTGCTTCTTCATGTTGTCTTATGGTGTGGTATGACTTGATATTTTACTCCTCTTATTTCCTGTAAATTGGAAGCTAGAGCTAAAGAATTCTTTATGGAGAATCTTGTAAATCCCTACTATATCACACGAGAAGGTATAGGATGTCTGGTTGTATTGCTTTTAATGATGAAATTATCTGTCTGTATGTTCAGGCAGTGACAACCTTACCCTTTCATTGTTTGACTTTTTTTGGCACTGGCCAGTACGGGAAACAGAACCTTTGACCTTGGCGTTACAAGGCCATGCTCTACCCAGCTGAGCTAGCCAGCCATCCTATACCCCTTTATTAAAAAGTTCTCCATCAATCTTTCACTTAGTGATTTTGCCATCCATTGAAAACTATTGCCTGAATCAGTTATTTCACTAGAGGTTGAAAAATGGTGACTTTCTAATTCTATTTCTTTCTGCATTTAGTAGCTGAAATTCTTTATAGAAGAGCTTTCCTTCATTAATTTCGGTTATTTAATTACCATAAGATGCAGTTAAGCATGAAAAATGCTTAATTCTTTTCCTTTAATTACCAATTTTCAGAGAAATGAGTTGGTATCCTAACTTCCCCAGTGGTGTCAAGGAACTTTTATTTTCTTTCTAAATTTCTCCTCCTCTTCTCCTCTCTCACCTGATGGCTGGATATGGAAGAGCCAGTGGAGCACTTCAAAGCCCTAGGAGGTGGCAAGGCCTCATGGAGGAGTTGTTTGGGTCCCTGAATGACTGCATGGAGCTGATTCCTCCCTGTGACTTAGGGAAGAATGGGATTGTGATGAAACAAGAAATAAACTTTCATGGTTATAAGCCACTGAAATTGTGATGGTTTGTTACATCATTGAACCTATCCTGACTAAACAGCTATCACAGTTTAATTTCAAATAGTTTTCTTTTTCTCTATTTCTTCTCCATAGAAAACATAGGATGTTTTATACTTCTAGCATCTATTACTTTTCTAACACATTCATCTGTTCTTTGCAATTTTTCTGTTTCTCCTGACTTCCTTTTTATAATATGTGGGTTTTGCTCTTGATTTCAACTAAAGCTAATTTAACATTTATTTGGAGGAGAAACAGCACTGCATGGAGGAATTTAGAAAAAGGAAGACTTCTGTCAACAGTTCTTGGCTCCCCTTTCCTGTCCTGGCCCAACTTTGTTCACCCTAGTTAGCAAAGTAGAAACCCAGGGGGCCGGCCCGTGGCTCACTCGGGAGAGTGCGGTGCTGATAACACCAAGGCCCCGGGTTCGGATCCCATATAGGGATGGCCGGTTCGCTCACTGGCTGAGTGTGGTGCTGACAACACCAAGTCAAGGGTTAAGATCCCCTTACCGGTCATCTTTAAAAAAAAAAAAAAGTAGAAACCCAGTAGTTACCCAGACCCAACCTTCTGGGAAGGCAGCTCACCCCCCAGCGATTCTCACTGAGGCCTCCTGGGGAGTTCACTCACCTTCCAAGTCGCTTGTCAAATAATCCTTCCAATGTTTTCTTTACTTTCTCAGGTTTTAGCACCTCTTATGAATTAGTGTCTAGGCAGCCAAAAGATAAACAATGAGAGGCACCAACCAGGCAAAGAGGGAAAGAGAAACTGGCCTGGACACAGAGAAGGAAGAACATCTGCAGAGATGGTGAGATGAGAGAGAGCATGAAGGACTCGCCTTGTTAAAAAAGGATGGCACTGCCGAGGAGTCGGTGGTGAGAAGGGCCGTGATGCAGACAGCAGCAAGAGAGAAAGGTGGGACCAAGACTAAGCATGGCCTCGTAAGCCATGAGGGGAATCCCAAACCACTGAAAGTTTTCCAAGAGGGAGGAACTCTGATCCTATCTGTTCTTGGAAGGGGTCACTGTGACTGCAGTGCAGAGAACTGATTGGATGGCAGACCAGAGGTGGAGAGGAGCGGATGGCCAGGGATAGAGAGAAGTCAACAAGGATTGGGATGTGTATATGGAGACCGAGAGTGTTGGGGGGTGAATCCAGATTTCTCGGCTTTTGTAACTGGATTGGATGGTGGTAAATTTCACTGGGATGGGAAAGCAGCCAGAGGTCAATTTGGGGGTAAAGTTCATGAGATCACTCTGGGAAACATTGATATAGGAACGTAAAGTGCCTGGTACCATTCCTTAGGCACAGTAGACACTTCTATTATCTGTTTTGACAAGCCTCGGTCTCCTTCCTGGTCCAGTTGCAATGGAACTTCTCCCCAGCTCCCTCAAGTAGAGTGGGTCTCCTTTCCCACAGCATTTTATGAGGACTGCAAGAACTTCACTTGCCACTTCCCATGGAGATTCTGTTTGCTCATCTGCCGCCCCACCATGTGCCTAGCACGTGGTAGGTGCTCTTGTAATGTTTAGTAGATGGATTAACAGGCAAGTGGTTCTCCGTGGTTTTGCTTTTGTGGTTTTATCACAAAAGTGTTGAAAGCAGCCAGCCCTTCTCCCTCCTGACTCCTGAGCTTCCACCCCACTGTGAGGCCTGGTCTGGTGGAGGGGCCCAACCTGAGCCAGGGGAGGCACCTGAAAATGTTTTCATGCCTTAGGACAGACTGATCTCCAGTTCATTCTCTGTTCCCCAGTGGCTTCCAGAGGTAATTTTATCTTGCTGTGTACAGTCAGGCAGGCCACAGAGGAGACAGGCACTTTCTCTCTTCTTTCTGGAAGGTAATCAGAGGTCTTTCCCTTTTCCCAGGAGGCAGATGGTCAGTTACAGGCTCTGGACTCCTGCTTCAGAATCTACAGAAGATCTTCCCAAGCTGGAAGACACTGAGGGGAAATAGCAATTCAATGCCTCATTTCCTCCTCTATGGAAATTGAACGTGTTAGGACACCTTGGAGGCTATTAATATGCAAAACACTGTCTTGAGGCTGCCTTCAGAAGGGAGGGTCTTTCATTAGGTTCTCAAAGGAGCCCCAACAGGTTAATCCTGAACCCCCAGTTTGGAGCATCCTTCCAGCCTTCCCGGCTCTGACTTCATCATCATTATCATGAGCCAAAATGTGTGAGGCGGTTGTGACGTGCCAACAACTGTCCCCAGGACTCTATATACACCCAGTTTCATTTGACCTTCACAAGAAACTAGTGAAGCAGCTGTTATTTGGCTCAAATTTTACAACCAGAGTCATTGTGCATAACCCCAGTGACAAAGAACACAGGTGCTAAAACCAGGCCTCGGTCCAAATCAGCATTGTGCCAGTGGCATGCCCTGAGTAAGTTGTTTGCCCTTTTTTAACTTCAACTTCCTCATCCACAAAATGGGGATAATAACCTCCCATCTTCCCCACTGGCCATGTACACGGAAGTACGTATTTGCTGACATTGCAACTTATAGGAACACACCCCAGAAAGACCAGGACACAAGTCCTGCTTGGGGTGGGACAGGAAGGTCCAGCTCTGCCCAGATGGGGTGTCCTCAGGTGGGAGTGAGTATGGGATGATGCCTGTGGGATGACTCTCTCTTCAGCCTCCTGTGGGGTCACCCAGGGAACTGAGTCACAGCACAAGGAAACTCACAGGCCCCACCCTGACGGCTCTCTATTCGGCTGTATGTCAAAGGAGCCCTCAGCTGTGACTCCGGACTGTGACAGCCACTGCCTTTTGACACTGGGCAAATTACATAACCACGTGAGAGGGAAGAGGACAGGCCAAAGGGAACTGAGGGCATTTAGACTTGAGAAGAGCTAACTTGGGCTGTGCGTGCCCTGTCTGCAGACTGGGGATGGGGATTTGTGAGGAGGACATAGCTCTGCAAGGCCTTTATGATTTTTAAAAAATTTTTGACTTTTCAAAAATTTCTAATCTAAATGATGCATGGCACAGTTGAGGTTTATCAGAAACAGATTTCTGCATCCAGCCCAGAGACAACCACATGGCTGACAGAAGCCCCCCAAGTCTCCCAAGCTGGGGGGTGCCAAGGGCCTCAGCCATGCCCCACGACTGTCACATTCAGCCCAGGGACAACCTAGCCACTACCAGAAACCCCCAGGCTCTCGAGCCAGAGTGGGGTCCCCCACCCCCATGGGCCTCAGCCACGGCCCCCCATCCACAACCCAGCCAGCAAAGCTGGCCAAGGGACAGCCCCGCTCCTCAACCCCCACCTTTGTCCACCTACTCCTCTAACCCCCTACTGCTCCACAACATCTTAGAATGTAAGACTAATAATAATAATAAGTAAATAAATTTTAAAAAACAATAAAAAGAAACAGACTCCTGAGCATGTCTCCTCGCCTCCTGGATTTGCCTCCAGTAGCCATCACTTTGAACTCTATTTCTTCTGGTACTTATCTCAACATTTCCAAATAACAAGCTTGTGATGCTATTTAGTGACTTATTGCTTTAAACATCATACACTGACTTTCTATATGAGGTATGGTCTTTAGTTCTTTTTTATCTCCCTACTTCCTTTCCTCAGTTCTCCTAGTCTATTTGATCACAATTTTAGTTAAATTAATAATCAGGGCTGGCCAGTTAGCTCAGCTGGTTAGAGCACAGTGTTGTAACACCAAGGTCTAGGGTTCAGATCCCCATGTCAGCCAGCCACTTAAAAAAAAAAATCAGTAAAAAACAAATAAGCAGATTTTTTTTTTTTTTTTTACTTTTTGTCTTTTTTAGTGACCGGTAACAGGATCGCAACCCTCGGTGTCGCGCCTGTACTGCGACCGGCAACGGGATCACAACCCTCGGTGTCACGCCCACACCGTGCTCAACCAGTGAGCGGACCGGTCTCTATCGTATAACTTCGTATAATGTATGCTATACGAAGTTATTACGTAAGACCATGGGCAAGTCATCCAAACTTTCAAATTCAATCTCATTCATAAAATTGGGACAATAATGCCTTGCCCCCCATTGTAAATATGCACAACCCTCGGTGTCACGCCCACACCGTGCTCAACCAGTGAGCGGACCGGTCTCTATATGGGATCCGAACCCTCGGCGGGAGTGCCACCGTGCTCCCAAGTGCCGCACTCTACTGAGTGCGCCACTGGGTCGGCCCAGCAGATTTTTTTTTAAATGGGCAAAGATAAATAGATATTTCTCAAAAGAAGACATGCAAATGGCCATCAGTTATATGAAAAAATGTTCAACATTACTAATCATCAGACAAATACAAATCAAAACTACAATGAAATGTCACCTCACACCTGTTAGGTTGGCTATTACCAAAAAGTCAAAAGATAACAAGTGTTCTCGAGGATGTGAAGAGAACCTTTATACATTGTTGGTGGGAATATAAATTAGTACAGCCATTTTGGAAAATAGTAGGCAAGTGCATCAAAAAATTAAAACCTGAACTCCCATGTGATCCAGCAGTCCCACTTCTGCATATATTTCCAAAGAAAATGAAATTAGTGTCTTGAAGTTTATTGCAACATTATTAGCAATAGCCAAGATATGGAAACGAACTAATTGTCTATCAATGGATGAATGGATAAGGAAAATGTGGTATATTTACTAAGTGGAATATTATTCAGCTTTAAAAAAGAAGGAAGTCCTGTCATTTGTGACATGGCTGGAACTTGAGGGCATTATGCTAAGTGAAATAAGTCAAAGAAAGAAAGACAAATACAGCATGATTTCACTTATATGTGGGACCTAAAAGAGTCAAACTTACAGAAACAAAGGTGGGTGCCAGGGGCCAAGGGGTGGGGGAGTTAGGGAGATGTTGGTCAAAGGGTACAAACTTCTGGTTATACAGGATGAATAAACTCTAGAGATCTAATGTACAGCATAGTAACTATAGTTAACAATACTTCATTGTATACTTGTAATTTGCTAGGAGAGTAGATCTTAAATGTTTTTACCACACACACATACACAAAAGATAAGTATGTGAGGTGCTGGATATGTTACGTAGCTCGGTAGTGATCATTTCACAATGTATATGTGTCAAAACATCACACTGTACACCTTAAATATAGGCAATTTGTATTTGTCAGTTATACCTCAATAAAGCTGGAAAAAAAAACCCAACAATCAGTTCTTTCTTTACTATGACTACAAAATGTGGTTTATTGTCTTTTGCCTTTTATTTTAAAAATTATTGGGTAGGCCTAGAGTTTCCTTTTGGGTTAAACAGACCGAATGGGATCTTAGTAGGCTGAACATTAATTTTTGTCCTGGAGAGTCCATGGTCAATTGGCCACACCAAAGATCTCTGAAGATCTGACATCCTGATTCTACTTGGGCTTTCTGTCCATTATGGTAACCATCCTTGCCTTGTCTCTGGGGACCAAGTGTCGTTTCTTGGCCTCTGCTGTACTCCAGAACCTCACCTTTCCTTTGAAGTCAGAAAGCCCATTTCAATAGCAGAATTTCCCTCCTTTATATGCTTCAGACTGCTTTTCAAAGATGCTAGGGTTCCTTTACTGATGTGATTCTCCATGCATTTCTCAATCCTTAGAGAAGATGAGTTCTTCTGAATCTCTGTAGAGAACATAGGTGGTATGTTCCTCTGAATATAGGTGGTAGTGGACTATTTGCATATTCTCCCTAAATCTCTGGATTCCTTCCTACCAGGGAATTCATGGCATTAAAATCACACACCGCAGGCTCCTACTGAGGTTGGATTTACCTAATCAACTGAGGAAACGTTTAGAACCACTCCCAGATGCTTGACTAGCACTTGGCAATTATGGGTAAGTGAACCCATATGGATAAATTGGTATGATCTAAAATCATGTTCCTCCCTTCTGGGGCTAGCACCCTCAGAATTTATTTCCATACAGATTCTACAGTCTCCAAAAAGTAAATTAGCTAAAACTTGCAATTATTTTTTTATGTCAGTTTTCTCCTCCAGGGTTTGACTTGGTAACTGTTGCCTTGGCGTGTGCTGTTATAGATCTCAAGGCAATGAGGGATGGTGGAGTGAAGGATGGAGAAAGTTGGCTGTCACTTATAACTCTTTACAAGTTTATGACATGGCCTCACCAGCCCAACAAAGAAGGGTTGATCATGCTGACGAGAGGGGCTTGATGTAGTCTGTAGATCTGAGGCACTCTGAGATGTAGAAATCTTCCCATTTGTCGTCATCGTCCCTCCTCCTGAGTCAGTCCTTCCTTCTTATACAAGACCACATACAAGAACTGATACAGCTACAAAATTTTTAATCTTACGTTTTCAGCTGAATGAATATGTATTCAGAACAAGATATAAAATATAGAACATTTCCAGCACCCCAGCCTCTCTTGTGCCCCCTCCCAGTCAATAGCTTCCTACCCAGAGATAATGACTCTTCCGACTGCTGTCAGCATAGATTAATTTTGCTTGTTTTTGAACTTCATGTAAATGGAATCATATGATGTGTATTATTATTATTTGGGGTCTGGCTTCTTTTATTCAAATTGTGTCTGTGAGATTCACTCATGTCTCTACATTTAGTGCTAGTTTGTTCTTTTTCATTGCTGTGTAGTATTCCATGGAATATACCATAATTTACTTATCAGTTCTATGGTTGACGGCTTTTTGTATTGTTTTCAGTTTGGGGATATTCTAAAGAAGCTTGCCAGGAATGTTTTGTACAAGTCTTTTGGTGGATACGTGAACTTATTTCTATTGGGTGCATACTCAGAAGTAGGATTGCTGAGTCACAGGGTAGCATAGAGTAGCTGTAAGTTTAGCTTTAGTATTGTCAGAGATTTTCCAAAGTGGTTTTAACAATTTACAATCCCACCAGAAGGAATGACAGTTCCAGTTACTCTACAACCTCCAAAGCACTTGATGTTGCCAGTCTCTTTAATTTTAGCCATACTGGTGAGGGTTGTAGTTTTGCACTGTGGTTTAATTTGCATTTCTTTGATAACTGATGATGTTGAACACTTTTTCGTATGCTTGTCAGCCATTTGGATCTTCTTCGTGTGTATGTGTGAAGTACGGCTGTCAGTGTAACTGACATTGTAATATGACAACTTGTAGGCTCTAACTTAAACTTTGATTATTGGCTCCTTTATTTCTTCACCTGCAAGAGATGAGAGACTCTTAATAGTTCAGTCATGGAAAGTTCCTGATTCTCTGGCATCTTGTATCAATAAGTTATGACTTTGAGCTTGACATTGTCTTTCTCCACATACTAGCACTATGGTCAGAGCCTCAGTGTCCCCATCTATGAAGTGCGGATGATATTAGTACTCCCTCAGAGGGTCGTGGGGATGATTAAGTCAGATAATGCAAATCTTTGCTCAAGTCAGTCCATGTCCCTGCCCTGCCTCTGGCTGGCCCTGATCCTGGGCCTGACCCTCTCAGAGACCATCCCTGGCACTTGGTCTGGGCGTTCTCAGGGAGCATTCACAGAGCTTGGCCACACAGCTGATGGGCAGGCACAGGTGCCTCGGACCTGGTCTTGGCCTTGAGAAACCCCCAGGGTGGAAGTGTAGATGGATGAGATGTGGATATGGCTAACTTTAAAGTAGGGCAGATGCTGCTGTGTGTCCCCCAGGCACTTTCAAACGTTAAAAACAATATTTGGGGAGTTCTGAGCTCAGAAAGGAGAATGTGCCCTATAGGGCAGGACGTTGGCAGAGGTGGGGTGGGAGCACGTCAGCATGACCAGCCACTTTCCTGCAGCGAGGGAGGGGGAGAGGACCCCCAGGCCCAAACCACCCACCTCCTGTGCCCTGTTGAATCCTGGCCTGATGAGGGTGTCTTCTGACCCACAGCCTCCGCCCCACCAGTCCTGCCACTGCCTCCTCAGCTTGGTCAGGGCCAGAAGGAATCTCCAGCATCTTTGGGCTGAAGAATGTTCTCCCCCAGACATCTGAGGAGAACGAGCGGGCCACAGGTGCCACCCTTGGAAGCCGGTGCTCTCTGGTAGCCACAGGACAATGGGTTTCTCACTCGTCTCCTCCCAGAGCCTGCGAGTCGGGGATGGAAACGTCCACCCCTGCCCCTCTGAGGTGTTGGGAAGTACAAATATGAGTGGGCTTGAGAGAAAACCGAGAGTTTATTCAGGGACAAGAGGTGCTGGTGTGTTTTGTTGGCCCTGTGGCTGCTGCCCTGTTGGATGGTGGGCATCCGTCTGTGCACCCCACCTCCTGCGCAGACAAGAGCTGACCGAGCACAACGAACACGTGGAGAGACAAGAAGACGGATGGAAGCGTGGGTGCTGTGAAGGGAAAGGAAACAGGGCAAGAGGGCAGCAAACAGCAGAGGCTGGTGCTATTTTAGCTGCAGGGGTCAAGGGAGGTCCCTCTGAGGAGGGGACATGTGAGCGGAGAGACCTGAAGGACTCGAGGGAGGTAGGAGCCGCGTGGTTAGCCGGGCCCGAGGGTTCCAGGCATTGGAAACAGCAAGTTCCAAGGCCGGGGTGGAGAATGTTCGGACAAGGCAAGGAGACCCATGTGGGTGAGCAGAGTGAGGGGGCAGGGGAGGGTACAAGGGGGTGAGGCAGGAGAAGGGTCCTGGGCTGACCTGGCCGAGTCTTGAGCTAAGTCAGGACTTGACTTGGTTCCAAGCAGGCGAGTGCAGACAGTGGGCGAGACCAGTGAGGCGGCCGCTGCCTGTCCCAGCCAAACCGAGGGGGGCTTGGCGTTGGGGGCTGTAGCGGAGATGGAGAGGCTGTTGGGCTCAGCGTAGATTTTAAAGGTTGAACCAAGAGGATTTGCTGAGGGCTTAGATATGGGGTATGAGGCAGAGAAGAGTCAAGGATAACCCCAGGGTTGTGGGCCAGAACTGCCTTTCCACAGATGGGCACGCTGGGGGAAAAGAGGTTAGGAGGGTTAAAATTGTGAGCTCTGTTTTGAACAAGTTATGTTTGAGAAGCCTATTAGACATGGGGCAGATAGAAGAATCTGGTTTGCAGGGAGAGGTCAGGATGAGAGATACACACGGGAGTGATCAGTATTGGATGTACTTTAAATTCCTGGGGCTCTCTCTTGCTTCCTCTCACCATGTGATCTGCTTGTACCCACCGGCTGCCTGCCACTTTCCACCATGAGTAGAAGCAGCCTGAGGCCTGCGCCGGATGCAGCTGTCCCAGAATCCACCATATAGGATGGCAGTCAGGTGCAAATATTTTTCCTGGTTTCCTAGGTGGCTTTGAAAATTAGGTCCAGTTTTTCCGGTGATGATCACTCGGACTCTGGTGTCATTGGAAAGTGCCAACACCCCAGAGAGAAATGCCTGAAATGGAAACCTGGAACATGGACTACAATCAAAATTAAGTTTATGGAAAATGAGAAAATGCAAAAATGTTTTTTGTTTATTTTTAAAGCAAAGAGTTTGAAACAATGAGTCCAGACGCATGGACAGAGAAACAAGCTTTTAAATTCAGGATTTTGAGGGGTAGTCAGATTTGCATCTGTACAACCACTCTGTGAGGAAGGTTTCATCATCACACTTTACACAAGAGGACACTGAGGCTCAGAGAATCTAAAAAACTTGTTCAGGGTCACAGAGCAAGCTGTTAAGTAGCCATGTCGATTTCAAGCCCTGGTGTGACTGCAGAGTTGCCTTTTCCCCAAAGGCTGGTTGGCCACATGTGAGGCACCATGAGGTGCCCCAGTGAGGGATCTCAAACAGGGGAGAGCACAGGGCCATGGCAGATCCAGGATGAGCAGCAGCACTTAGAAGTGACTGAGTGGCAGGAAAGGTGGCTGGCAGGCTGGGGCCCAGACTCAGCTGCAGCCAGGTGACCTCGGCACATGTCCTTATCATCTCCGAGCTGCAGTAACGTCAATGTCCTTCATTGCTAGCTGGTACAGGGATCGAACCTATGACCTTGGTGTTACAAGCCTGCGCTCTAACCACCTGAACCAACTGGCCAGCCTGAGGAGCAAGGGGGACACCGGTTATCATCGCCAGGGACTCATGCTGGATGAGTACCTCCAACTTCACACTGAGTCCTACAGAGTTGAGTTCGCAGCTGTGGAAGGCCTCCTGCCTCAGACCAGAAGGAATCCTAGAACCTACACGTGAGACTAAATGGCTTAGCTGTGGGCAGAGGAAGGATGCTGGCTGCGGAGCTGGGCAGACTCCAACACCCAGGATGCCAGCTAGGTGGCCTGCGTCTGGCTTGCTCTTCACAATCCTTGGACTTGCTGTCTGGCAGCCTGCAGAGAGGTTACAACTGACTTGACGAGAGGATGAAACGAGGGAGGGGGTCTGTGCCTGCAAGACATCCCAGCTTAGGTTGGTTCATTTGGAACAATCTCTTTCTGTGTCTGGTTGGACTTTGATCTCTCTTCTGGAGAGACATTAGAGTTTTCAATACGATACATTGATGTAGAGATAAAATTACTTAAAAGGAAGTGGGTGCCTATAATTACCTTCACAAGACAGTTGAATATAAGCTGAGAGTAATCTGGTAACCTGCGTAGTACAGACAGCACCAGCCCAGGGAACAGGAGCCTCCCCTTGCCCCCTCTTTACTCCTCTGACCAAAGTCAGCATGCAGGAAAGAAGCTGTTAGTCATCTGGATCCTAATGGAACCCGAAGCTTTGGTAGCTTCTCCTACAGGGATGAGCATCTCCATTTGTGACCCACATAATTGCAGAGGTACCACTCATTCAATGACCAGCAGCAGAGGTGCCAGCCAGGAGGTGCCACTTTGTGGTGCAGAGCTCTGTGTCTGAGACTCACTAGTAGTTTCTAGAAGGGGAGGTCAGAAGGCCAAAGAGCACAAGGTAGGGATGGCACAGACATGGAAGACAGAGTTATGGGCCTGGGAGACCATTCTGTGTACCCCACTGTCTTAAAATAATGGACTTTCTAATTCATCATATGCAGAAGATTGCAACACATCTGCATCCTGCATCTTGTTAACGCCTGTATATTCAGACTTAGCACAGAAGCAACAATTTTCTTCTTGAAACTTATGGCAGAAAAATTAATAATTTTGAAGTGTATTAGAATAAGAAATTTTATTTTTATTTTTATTTTTTTCCTCAGAATAAGAAAAGGTGACTTTGTTTTATTTTATTTTGTCGATATACAATGTGGTTGATTATTGTGGCCCATTACCGAAACCTCCCTCCCTCCTCCCTCTCCCCCCTCCCACCCAACAATGTCCTTTCTGTTTGCTTGTCGTACCAACTTCAAGGAATTGTAGTTGTTATGTCTTCTTCCTCCCTGTTTTTTTTTTTTTTTTGAGTGTGTGTGAATTTATTTATTTATTTTTAGCTCCCACCAATAAGTGAGAACACGTGGTATTTCTCTTACTGTGCCTGGCTTGTTTCACTTAATATAATTCTCTCAAGGTCCATCAAAAAATAAATAAATAAATAAATTCCTGGGGCCAGTGGGATCAGCCAGCAAGTGACATAGATAGAGAAGAGACAAAGTCACGTGAACTAAGAGAAGAAATGTTTCAAGAAGGAGGGAACACTCAACTGTGACAATGCTGCCAGGAGGTGTGTGAGGTGAGGGCTGAGAAGAGAACTGGGAAAACAGAGGTCACTGAGGATCTTAACCAGAAGGTGGACTGAAGTGGGGTCCAGGGAGGATTGGAGGGGGTGGAGCGTGGGCACCTCTTCCAGGGGCTTGTGCTGTGAATGAGGGCAGAGAAATGGTAGGGTGGCTGGAAAGAGGGGATGTGGGGTCAATGGAGGGTTTATTTTAAGATGAGAGATATCATGGCTTGTTTTTAGGCTGATGGGAACGATTGATAGAGGGAAGACACTAAGATGCAGAAGAGAGAGGTAAGGCTTGCAGGAGCGAAACCTTTGGGTGGGTGAGAGGGCTTGGCACGCTGTGCGGGAGTGGAGGGTGTGCAGATGGAGGGCGGACAGTGCATCCGCATCCGTGGTGACAGGCAGGCAGAGTGTTTTCTTCCAACTCTCTTTTCTCAGTGAAACAAGAAGCAAAGTCACCACTGAAAGTGAGGAGGCAGGGAGGGGTCATGGTGCTTTGAGGAGAGGGGAAGAGGTGTGAAAGTCACAGCAAGGGTGGGGAAGTGGTTAGAGCTGGGAACTGTGGTCAGGTTGCCAGAAACGCAGGGCCCACTTGAGCTCTGTGGGGTCACCTTAAAAGTGAGGCTGCTCGGTACCCGCCTGGGGACCTGAGGCATGGAGTTGGGGACCAGACACTCGCCACAACCAGGCACAGTGCCAGTGCCAAGGAGCATGCCAAAAACATCACCTCCATGTGGGTGGCCCACCACAGCCACCGCCATAACCATGTCTGCTGTGAAAGCGGCTAGATGCCACAGCCACCATGCAGATGGTCCGCCAGCCACCAGAGTGCATTGACACAAGGAGAATCACCAGCAGAGATAAAGAAAAGAAGAGGATGTCTCTCTCTACAAAGCCATTTCAGAGTGACAGAAGAAGCATCTGCTCTATGATAATATTGGGGGACCTGATCACATCTCTCAGCACTGGACAGATCATCTAGGCAACAAGTCAACAGAGTAACCATTACTCTTTCAGAGAGAGAGAAGAAATCTTGGAGAATTAGAGGGGGATGGGGAAGGGAGAGGAGGATGGGGAGAGATTAGGCAATGGGCATAAGGAATAATTATGATTTCAGCGCGGCGAGTGCGCCTGAACGCGGGAAGCGGCTCTGCGCGAGCGCTTGCTCTTCTTTCTTCAGTCACCGAGGCTGGGTCACCCAGGTAGGTAAAGGAAAAGATGCTAGCCACACAGAAGCCGATGAGATATGGACATACAGAGGGACACACAGATGTCTGTTTTGATGATTCTGGGAGGGATAAATTTCAGTGTCTTCCTGTGCATAAGCTTCATTTTCATTAATTGCATTTCACTAAGAGCTTCAAAGTCTTCAGCTGAATGCTTTGATTAAAGATTTACTGCTTTAGGCCGGCCTGTGGCTCACTCAGTAGAGTGAGGTGCTGATAACACCAAGGCCACGGGTTCGGATCCTATATAGGGATGGCCGGTTTGCTCACTGGCTGAGCGTGGTGCTGACAACCCCAAGCCAAGGGTTGAGATCCCCTTACCGGTCATCTTTAAAAAAAAAAAAAAAAAGATTTACTGTTTTTAGGAGCAGCCGGAGCCTCCGCCGAGCAGCGAGCAGAGGCCACCAGCAAGAAGAGGAACTCAGAAAGCCTGATGGTGAGTCAGGATCTCTAGTGTCCCTGCTTGCGCCGGGGGTAGCTGTTACTACCCAGGTGGATTGCTCTGAAGGATTGCTGAGACC
>NW_007726537.1:0-289 GCF_000696425.1 Galeopterus variegatus | reverse complement strand
CTGTCGCCTCCACAGCCCCGGGAGCCGCTGGAACCGTGAGTGGAGAGAGACTGAGCACGCTGCGGCGCGACCCGGAGATGGGAGCGCCAGGGACTGTGAGAGGCAGCTGGGGCCGCTCTGGCTGTGGAGGCCGCTGCCGGAGCGCAACGCGGGAGCGGCTCGAGTGCCCCGCCATCTTCCCGGTAGTCAATTTTGGACTTGCCTGGAACTAGCATCCAACTGAGTAGGCACTGAGGTAGCCATACCAAATTGGCAACCCCAGCATCATCTTAGTCAGGCAATAGTGTCA
>NW_007726536.1:668025-668747 GCF_000696425.1 Galeopterus variegatus | reverse complement strand
AAGAAGTGAGTGCATGCTGTTGGAAAAATGGCCTGGGTAGACCTGCTCAACCCAGGGTTGCTACAAACCTTCAGTTTAGGAAAAATTCACTGTCTCTGAAGCACAATAAAGTAACATGCAACAAAACGAAGCATGCACACACACACAATTACATTGTTATTATTATTTTTAGCAAACTGTTATGCCAACTAAGAATAAGAAAAACTGTTTTACTTTACCTTCATTTATCCCTTCTCTAATGCTCTTTCTTTCTATATGCAGCTCCAAGTTTGTAACATATATCATTTTTCTTGTCTTTAAAAAACTTCTTTTAATATTTCTTGCAAGGTAGGTCTACTGACAACAAAGTCCCTCAATTTTTGTTTGTCTGAGAAAGTATTTCTTCCTCACATTTAAAGGATAATTTTGCAGAGTACAAAATCCTAGGTTCATTCGTTTTTTTCTCTCAAACACTTTAAATATTCACTCCACTCTCTTCAAAGAAAAAGTCAAATGAAATTCTTATCTTTTTCACCTGCATAGGTAAGATGGCTACTTTTTCCTCTGCCTTCCTTCAAGATTTTATCTTTGATTTTCTGTAGTTTGAAAATGATACGCCTAGGTATAGGTTTTCAGCATTTATCTGCTCAGTGTTCTCTGAGCTTCCTGGATTTGTGGTTTGGTGTCAGACATTAATTTGGGTAATTCTTCAATTATTACTTTTTCAAATATGTCTTCTATTT
>NW_007726536.1:653224-667705 GCF_000696425.1 Galeopterus variegatus | reverse complement strand
GTGTCAGACATTAATTTGGGTAATTCTTCAATTATTACTTTTTCAAATATGTCTTCTATTTCTTTTTCTTTTTCTTCTCCTTCTTGTATTGAAATTATGTGTATGTTACACCTTTTGTTCTGGTCCCACACTTTGGGAGTATTCTGTCTTATTCTTTTTAGTCTTTGTTCTCTTTGCTTTTCAACTTGTAAGGTTTTTGTTGAGATATGCTCAAGCTCAGAAATTCTTTCCTCAGCTGTGTTCATTGTAGTAATAAGCCCATCAAAGGACTTTTTTATTTCTTTTACAGTTTTTTTGATCTCTAGCATTTCTTTTAGTTCTTAGAATTTCCCCATCTCTTTGCTTACTTGCCCATCTGCTCTTGCATGCTGTCTACTTTATCCATTACAGCCCTAAGCATATTAATGATGGTTGTTTTAAATTCTTGGTCTGATAATTGCAACATTTCTGCCTGACAATTGGGAAACTCAAGAGCCTATTAATTAATTGATTAAAATAGTTTTTGAGTGCTCACTGTATATATGTGCCATGCTAAGTTCTGGTAATGTAAAATGAATGAATCACAGGTATGAGTCCTCAAAGATAGACATATTAAAGGAGATGGACATGAGCAAAAATAACCTCAATGCTGCATGAGAAGCCCATCACAGCACATGATAACCTATATAATGTGCTTTTGGGAAAAAAGTAGACTCAAATTCTAAGGAGGTATCCAGAGTAGTTTCTCTAAAGAAGTAACATTTGGGTTGTGTCTTGATAAATGAACAGCATTTCACCAGAAGGTATAATTCTATGCAATAGAAACAATAAACAATATAGATCAATCATTGAAGTCTCATTAAAAAGCTACTAGGAACCAGGCCATATGGTATGTATGGGAGTACAAGAGTGAGCAGAGATAAAGTCTCTGTCCTTATGCATCTTTTATTCTAGTGGGGAATTTAAAGGGTTAATTTCATTGCACTGAATGTGTAATGAAAATGTTTGGTGGGCCGGCCCGGTGGCGCACTGCTACAGTGTGCCGCTTGGGGGCGCAGCGGCGCTCCTACCGAGGGTTCAGATCCCACATACAGACCGGCCTCTCACTGGCTGAGCGAGGTGCGGGCACAACACCGAGGGTTGCATCCCGTTGCCGGTCCCGGTCCGGTACGGGCGCAACCCTGAGGGTTGCGATCCGCTGCCGGTCACGAAAAAAGACAAAAAGGAAAAAAAAAAAAGAAAATGTTTGGTAAGGAAATTTAGCTTGGGGGTGGAGAAAAGGAGGATGATGGGAGAGTTAACTACCCTAAATGAAATGTGGAGAAGGAAGAACATAAAGAGCCAAAGACGATACCATGTCTACACTCTGAGACACAATAAGCTGTGTATGAAGGTGAGCATTGTTTGGACATAATGCGGATGGAAGTGGCCTAAGGTGGTGCTAGAGCAGTAGGCGGGGCCAGGTCAGGGAAGGCCTGTGGGCAAGTCAAGAAAGTCACTGAAGGTTTTAAACAAACAGGCAAGTGAACCAATGAAATTTGTAGTCTGAAAAATCACTCTGACTCCATGGGCAAAGCCACAGGGGTGCGAAAGACACAGCACACTCAAGAACTGAAAGTAATGTTATAAGCCTGGAGTTTAGGGCCTGAGGTGGAGAGTTACAGGAAGTGCAGGCTGGAGTCAGATCCTGAAGGAAAGCCCGTCTATCTCAGGGTAAGACTTGTGCATTTCATCCGTCAGGGAATGGAACATTATATGCAGAAGCATAAAATGTTCAGACCATACAGATCATGCCAAAAAGATTTGTGTGCATTTGGGATATTGTAATTACTAATGTAGATAATGGACTAACAGATTTGACAAACATTTTATAAAAAGTTAGAAAGAAAAAAAATCTATGCATTTCAGTTAACCAGAATGGCCTAGTTTCTGCTTTCCAGTTATTTGAGGTTTGCTGAAGACCTCAAATGTAGGAAGAAACAAACTCAGAGATGGCAGGAAAAGAAGACTAAGACCTCACCATACATGGCCCCATTGGGATGGACCTTCTGGTAAACCTTATGTTAGTTCCTCAAGGAATTGCCTGGGCATATACCAAAATAGTGCCTCCCTATATGATGCAACTTAATGCTGCCTCTACTTGCTGCAGTTTTACTTTGTGCCGTGGGGTGGTAATTAGAGATTGTTTGATCTTAGTCAATAAAATACTATTCAATTTCCCCTGGAGACATCAGAGATGCATTTATTATAGTAAAAATATTTTCCCATACCACTATTTGAATTTCAAGCATACATGTTTAGTTATTTAATTTCTAGCTACTTACAGAGGCTTTTTAACACACAGACTAAGTGCAAATTAAAAATATAAGAACATTACTCATGTTTCTGGAGGTGAAGATGGATGGATGTTCAGTAATTTACACCTACTCTTATGGAAGTTGCTATTGATGAAGCTCATGAAGGTTAACTTTTTGATCAATGTACACTGATTTGTCTCTCATGAAACAGTCTATATTCTGAAGCTTAGATTAAACAGATGATGCAAGAAACACCTACATTCAGAATTTGAAAGGTATCTTTGAAAATTCAATGGAATCTTATTGCAATAAATTTCTATATCATGTCTCAGCATATCATGGTCTAAATTCTGCCCTTCAATTCATTATAAACATTTGTTTTAAAGTAGAATTCCTCTGTAAAACTGGAAGCAATCCTTTTCCACACCTCTTGTGTTATTATAGAGAGGTGCCATTCTGTGTAACAATTTATGAGGCTGCTAGTGGTAAATTCACATCGAACAGCAGTAGACTTGGGAGAGAGACAAAGATTTTTCATTTGTCTAATGATTAAGTAATTAAACCTCATTGATACGCTCACAAGGAATAGGAAAAGAAATCATACTCTGACTCACTGCCATTGCCACCTTGGAAATGTGAATCCGTTTGTATCCTTGTTAATTTGATGAAATACAAGTTCTAGATTTGGCAGTTGAATATTTTCTGTTTATTTAATTACACTGTATTATATGAGATTAAATAGCAGGTTAAATAAATATGATTTTTAAATGTAAATGATACTATTATAATATTTCCAGTAAAATATGTCTTCTAAACAAGTGAAGAAATTCATATTGTGTGCCAAATGTCCTCAAAACACCAGAACCTCTCGATATTATTGTAATTCTAATAAGATAGTGAGGGATTTAATTGACATGATTTGTAGTAAAAGTTAAAGTAATATTCTTAAAATGCATTAGTAATAGGATTAAGATCTGAATTCTTTTGATCAACCCAAAAAGAATTAAAATGTTTTGTTTCATTTTTGAGAAATATGGAGTAGCACCAAGTCAAGAGCTATGAAATACGCAGAGAAATATGGCGGCCCGACCTTCAAAGGGTAACCTGGAGGAGATCAGATATATGCATTAGGAGCTAAGTAGTAGAGTGGTTTAATAAAAAAGTTATAGAACCTAAAATACCACAGAAAAATGGGTGCCATAAAGCAAATGTACAATTAAATAAGAGTCAATTATGTGGTAAAGACATGAAATTCTATGAGATCATAGGCTGCAGAGTGCATGTGTGCTGATGTTGTCAAGAAGGCTTCACGGGGAAGTTAGAAATTAAGTGGTGTTAAAGCACTAGCAGGAAATGGGCAGGTGGAGAAGCTGATGGGGGCGAGGTTGTGGTAACAGACACAAGGGGGAAGAAGACAGGGCATTCAACATTAATACGAGGTGGGGAAAAGTCCAGATGAAGTCAAATACTTATGAAGAAGAACAGTGGAAAGTGGGCTGGAATGCTAGGTTGAGGAAGTTGTGGGACTCCCTTAGTCACACCTTCATTGAACATTTCCCCTAAATGGCAGGAGTTCCACTCATTTCCCAGCTTTTGACGGTAGATTGACTTGCGGTAGATTGTGCTGGATGTTGTTAATGCCCTTGTTCATCTCATATATTGAATAAAAATGTGGTGTTTGGTACTAACTGGCTTTTACCAAAGAAGAATGCAGATTATTATGAAATTAAAGTTTCTGGAATGTACATCTGTCTGTCTTTTGTCTCAAATGGGTATTGGATATTTATACTTTGAAATCCTGCTACTCCTTCCTCTAATCAGGTCCAAAATAAAATTCATCCCCATTCTGATTACTCATATTCCCTGTATTTGTTGGAGGCACTGCAAGACAGTTTCATCATCACAGTTCTGGGCTAGAAAATGTTCGCATATATATACATATATATATATGTGTGTGTGTGTGTGTATATATATATATATATATATATATGTATATATATGATGACTACATAGTTTATCACCCAAGTGAAAGGAGAGCTATCAATAATTATACTGGTACAGCAGAAATAAACTGGATGATCCTGGGAAAACCAGGACTAATAGTCACCCTACTTAATCTTTCTGTCATTATATTCTGTCAATTCTTTCTTTTCACAATAGGGCTCAATAGATAGTTGTTGCTATTCTTGTTCTTTCTGGAGGGGGCACTGTAGAAAGCTTCAATTGACAGGAATTATTATTTTTTTTTTTCCTTTTTTGTCTTTTTTCGTGACCAGCAACGGATCGCAACCCTCAGTGTCACGCCCGTACTGGACTGGGACCGGCAACGGTATCGCAACCCTCGGTGTTGCAACCGCACCTCGCCCAGCCAGTGAGCGGGAACCGGTCTGTATGTGGGATCCGAACCCTCGGCGGGAGCGCCACTGCGCTTCCCAAGCGGCGCACTGTAGCAGTGCGCCACCGGGCCGGCCTAGTTCTCTTATTTTTTCTCTGTTTTTTTCATTGCTTTTGTCCCCACCCCCAACACTAAGTTCTATACTACCTTCCTCACTTTCTTGCTAGTTGTCTGCCCCTATCCCCTAATTCCATCCTGACACAGGAAAATGTACCCAAAACTCTATTTCTGGTGCCACTCCCTGGCTCAAAAGCCCACAATAAATCCTCAGTATTTCTCCCCAAGAGAACAAACTCTTCTTTCTACTACACATCAGACAAGGGGCTAATATCCAAAATATATAAGGAACTCAAAAAACTCGACAGCAAATAAATAAATAAATAAATAACCCTATTAAAAACTGGACAAAAGACTTGAATAAACATTTCTCAAAAGAAGACATACAAATGGCCAATGGAAAAAAAAAATGACCAATGAGCACCTGAAAAAATGCTCAAATTCACTAATCATCAGGGAAATGCAAATTAAAACCACAATGAGATATCATCTCAACCCAGTTAGACTGGCTATTATCAACAAGACAGAAAATAACAAATGCTGGCAAGGACAGATGCAGAGAAAAAGGAACCTTCTTACCTTGTTGGTGGGAATGTAAATTGGTACAGCCATCGTGGAAAACAGTACAGAGTTTCCTCAGAGAAAAAAAATAGATCTACCTTATAAGCCAACTATCCTGCTACTGGGTACATATTCAAAGGAAATGAAATCAATATATCAAAAAGACACCTGCACTCCCATGTTCATCACAACACAATTCACAATAGCCAAGAGGTGGAATCAAATTAATGCCCATCAATGAATGAACGGTTAAAAAACAAAACAAAACAAAACTGTGGTGTATATGCACAATGGAATACTATTCAGCTGTAAAAAGAAATTTTATCCCATCACTTGCAGCAATATGGTTGGAACTGGCAACCATCACATTAAGTGAAGTAAGCCAGGCACAGAAAGGCAAATACTGCATGATCTCACTCATCTGTGAAATCTAAAAAAAAAAAAAAATAGTGATTCTCCTAGAAGTAGAGAGTAGAATAATGGTTACCAGAGGCCGGTAGGGGAAAAGGTGGGGGTGAATAGAAGTGGTGGACTAATGGGTACAAAACTATGCCATCTACCCTAAATGAATCACTGTGCAATATATGTATGTGTTGAAACAACGCACTGTGCCACCCAAATAAATATGAATAAAATTGAAAAACTAAATGAATAAACTCCTTTTCTGGCTTTTGGGGGCCAGCTTGATCTACATCTACCTACCTGCTGTTATCTCCTACTATTCTCCATTACAGTACTGGATTCTCCATAAAAACATAAACATCAACTTCTTTTCGGTTTTTCTTTTTTTCTTTTCGTTTTTTTTTCTTTTCTTTTGTCCTTTATTTTGCTTTTGCAAATGCTGCTTGTGTAATATAGAATGTCCACACCTGTACCAGGCCTTTCTATGTTTTTCTTCCAATCAAGCTACTGTGTGATCCTTAGAGCCTTCTCTAATACTGAACTCTCCTTTGAGCTTCTTAATAATCTTTCATCTAATTAATCCTTCACAAATTATTAAAATTTTCAGTTCATGTGCCCTTTTGCTATCACTATTATAGGTTTGTATTTTTAAACAAATTTCTTCAGCTATATTGTTAATTCCTTGAAGTTACAGAATATGGGTGTCATGTCATTCACATTAAATGATGAGAGATATGTCTTTCCCATCAAAATCTCTTCTTATTCCAGACCTGCCTAATCTCCCTTTGACCACTTCTAGAAAGCTAAACAAGACAAAACTATAAAGCACCTGTTTTTATTTCATAAGTATTTACTCTGTAAAATCTAAAGCAATGGTGTTCTCTCCTTACTAAGTGAAATAAAGAAATTCTGATAAATGGCAATATTAGTGTTCTTGTCTTCATAGTCTTCACTGAATTCAGCAAAATCATTCTCAGAAAGACACTTGCTTTCCTATGCTTAGTGGATTGACATACAAAAATTTCTTGATCAGGATTATTCCTGGTGAAACATAAATCTGGTGTTCCCTGTGCTTTTACATTTTTCTGTCTTTAAACTTGAATGTAATGCCTCATGCAAACCTGTGTATCTGGGAAGGGGATGAAGGTGAAGTGTGTAGGATGGGTTGGAGGTTGCAAATTCAAATTCCCACTGGAATTTAGATCTTCAGAGACAATGAGTAATATCCTTCCTGAATCCCTCCTGCTGATTAATTTGGGGAGGGGGATTAAGAATCCAAACTGATACATTTAGTATGATTAAAAACTGTAAACAGTGCACTTAACTCATGTTCTGTCTCTTGGTTATGTGACTCCTTTCATTAGCTGGTGCCTTCTTGAGAGTCAGAGGACAGGAGGTGAGGGGCTTATACGTGGGAAAGAATAGCAGTCCTTGGGTGTGATGTCCTCTGCCTATTCCTCTATCCCCCTCCCAGTCCTCTTGGCCCTGCAAACACACGTTGCCGAAGCTAGCAGCTGAGTCTCTCCACGTCCCTCCGTTTGATTCACTGGCCTGGCTGTTCACCCCCAGCCTCTTTTGTCCAGTCAACAGTGGGTTTTGACTCAGTGTCTGTGACATGTGGAAGTGACGTGGCTCAGAAACTCTAAACCTCAGGAAAGTGGGGAGAACTATCCCAGGTGTACTGCACACTATCACCAAGGTGTCTTCTTTCCAGTTTTCCAAAGTAGGTTATAAGACAGAGCAACCTGCCTCACTCTTTCCCTCAACTTCTAGAACCTGCCTTTTTCTTTGAGTTGTATTCAGAGAAGAGAGGAAACCTTGATTTCCTGTTTCTGATTCTCATTTTCTTTTTTCCCTTGAGCATAAAAAGGGGATTTTTTTTTTTTTTCTATTCTTCCTCCTTCTTTCTGATTTTAACAGTGGACTGGGCACTCTAAGAACTGGAGCCCCCAAGTTTGGGCCTGAATGTATTAAATGAGAGAACACGTTCTCCCTATACACAAAGCCAGCATTTCATTGCTATTATCTTACAAAAAGGCCAAGACCCAACCTTCTTCTGCCACAAACCAGATTTAACAGAGCAAATGAAGACCCATCACGTTAATATTTAAAAAATAAATATCTTGATTATACACAAGTGTGATAGAGTACCTCTTCTTTTTCATTGACACAACAGAAAAAAATTCTCACAAAATATACTACAGTGTGAAGGCGCTGGTTTTCATAATTAAATCCTAGTACTATGTAGCTTTAAAATTACTTCTTACAATTCTACAGTCACATGTCATATGTCGTATGTGTGATTATAAAAATGCAAAGCTTAAGCATCAATGATCAGTGCAGTTATCTCATGTATCCTAAAGAAAGTTAGAAATAACAGCTCCTTACATAGCATCATTTTGAGCAATAATTATTGTTACTGTTAATTGCTTATCTATTGCAACCTAAAATTATTCACTCAGAACAATGACATTAATAATATACTGCCTGAAATTTTAAGAGATGAAAGCAGCCTGCCAACCTTTGGTATTCTATTCTTTCCTTTTAATTCAGTGCTCATTCATTCAGCATTTATTAAAAATCTGCTTTGAACCAAGCCTTTCATGGGGTGAAGCAATCCAGATAGTAAACATGGGTTCTTAACCAAAGGAGCTCATATATTTTTTGCATGCCAGGCATTGCCTGTACTGTCTTTCTCCTTATTTTCATTTAATTTTATAATATAATAACTTTCCAAATATATGGCAGATATTTCTCTAAATGATGGATGCAAAACAATAGCAGAGTCTAAGACAAGTCATTAGTTTACCCAAAAGATTAATGCTCCACTTTTTATTCATATGCTTAGTTGTTCACTCCAATTTTGGTATATTAATTAGATCATTCATTCATTCAATAAACATTTATTAAGAAGTTATTGTGAGCCCACTGCTATAGTTGGCCTCTAGACATAAACCATCTATCTTAGCCTTCAAAGTAATCTCAGTCTACTGAGTCAGTATACATGATAATTCTGTGTGCTGTAACAGAGTGCTAGAGATATGAAATTAGAAATAGGGGTGGGGGTTGAGTCTGCCTGGGATGGGATAGGGATGCTTCACAGAGGAATAGATAGCTCAAACTGAATGTTGAAAGAAGACAAATCTTGGATTGGAAGAATTAACAGTGTGAAAATGTCTATACTACCCAAAGTGATCTACAGATTCAATGCAATCCCCATCAAAATACCAATGACATTCTTCACAGAAATGGAAAAAACAATCTTAACATTCATATGGAACAACAAAAGACCCTGAATGGCCAAAGCAATCCTGAGCAAAATAAATAAATAAATAAATAAATAAAGCCAGAGGCATAACACTACCTGACTTCAAATTATACTACAAAGCTATAGTAACTGAAATAGCATGGTACTGGCATAAAATACACCTCTCAGGCTTTCAGCCATCTGATATTTGACAAAGTCAACATAAACCTACATTGGGGAAAAGACTGCCTCTTCAATAAGTGGTGCTGGGAAAATTGGGCATCCATATGCAGAGGAATGAAACTAGACCTGCATCTCTCACCATATACTAAAATCAACTCCAAATGGCTTAAAGACTTAAGTATAAGACCTGAAATTGTAAAATTACAAAGGGAAAATATAGATGAAACACTTCAGGAACTAGGTCTGGGCACAGACTTTATGAACATGTGCCCAAAAGCACAGGCAAGAAGAGAAAAAATAAACTAATGGGACTATATCAAACTAAAAAGCTTCTGCACAGCAAAGGAAATAATCAACAGAGTGAAACAACAACCTACAGAGTGGGAGAAAGTTTCTGCTAATTATGCATCCAACAAGGGATTAATATCCATAATATACAAGGAACTCAAGCAATTACACAGTAAAAAACCAAATAATCCAATTAAAAAATTGGCAAAAGAGCTGAATAGACATTTTTCAAAGGAAGACATACAAATGGCCGACAGGTACATGAAAAAATGCTGAACATCACTAGTCATCAGGGAAATGTAAATTAAAACCACATTGAGATATCACCTCACCCCAGTTAGACTGGTTATAATCAAAAAGACAGAGAAGAACAAATGCTGGTGAGGATGTGGAAGGAAAGGAACAATACTGCACTGTTGGTGGGACTGTAAATTAGTACAACCACTATGGAAAACAGTATGGAGGTTCCTCAAACAACTACAGATAGAACTGCCATATGATCCAGCAATTCCACTTCTGGGTATATGCCCAAAGGAATGGAAATCATCATGTCAAAGGGATACTTGCACTCCCATGTTCATTTCAGCTCTGTTCACAATAGCCAAGATATGGAACCAACCTAAATGTCTATTGATGGATGATTGGATAAGAAAAATGTGGTATATATACACCATGGAATACTACTCTGCCATAAAAAAGAATGAAATACTCCCATTTGCAACAACATGGATGAGCTTGAGGAAACATATAGTGAATGAAATAAGCAAAGCACAGAGGGATAAATACTGCATGTACTCACTCCTAAGTGGAAGCTAAGAGAGGAAGAAGGGAGGAAAGAAAGACCACAGTGGTGTGCTGGACTTGTAGAGGGAGAGAGTATACCTACGGATACAAAGTGGAGTAGGGGAAAGGAGGATCGAGAGGGAGGTCAGCGATAATTGGGTGGGGGACAAGGGATATAATCACAATTTGTAGTAATGGCCATGCTGCCAGTATGGATCTGGCTATCACATCTTGGGTACAAGTGGTGACAATCAGCTTTGTACCTCATGAATATTCACAATCAATAAAATTGGTTAATTAATTATTATTTTTTAAAGTTCATAAATTAGTTAAGTGGGAAAGGGCAGTCTTGTCCAAGTGTCTACAAAGGGTAGAGGCTTGAGAAAATGTAATTTTGTATGCCTGCAATATAGAGTATGCCAAGAAGCCTATACCAATTTTGTTGGGCATAAAAGTGTGCCCACCTAGAAGATGGTATTCCCTAGTCTTCCATGCAGATAATGGTGAACCATGGTAATGTGGCTCAGGTCTAGTTAATGAGTTATAGAAGTGGTTGTTGTGGAGGGAGGCTTCCAGGCAAAGTCCTTAAAAGGGGAGCAGGCTAAACTAGAACGGGCCCTTCGCCCTTCGCCCTTCCTGTGCTTCCTGCCTGGGATGTGAACAAGATGCTCAAGAGGAAGAGCATGTCCTGTGATCACATGGCAACAAGCAAGTGCTCAGGATGGCTGAGCAGGAAGGCGCAGGCAGCCTGCAGCCCGGAGACAGGATGGGACCTCTCTGTTGGCCCTGCATTGTCTGTCTGAGACTTCTCGTTACTGGAGGGAACGATTCTTTAGTTAGCTAAGCCATTGGTTACTTGGGCAAACTGACAAAGTGAACCTGAATGGGTTGGAAGAAGTGGACGTTTCTGAGCCACACACACATAGAGATTCTGAGTCCAGCTATCCAGATGGCATCTGGGAATTCCAACTTTACTTTATGATGCAGGCGGTCCTAAGATAATCTGCATTTAAACAAACAAATGTGATCCAACAAATGCCAAAAAAATAAAAACACTCTCAGATTTGTGGATGTGGACCAATCAATGCATTTGCTACAGCAGGTGAGGCAGGTTTTCTTTCTCCTTCTCTTTCTCTTCCTCCCCCCTTCCTGCAATACGTGGGGTAAAAGAACTGCTGCCTTCTATTACAAAATCCAAATCTATGACACATGCTAGGGCATAAGACAGATAGAGAAAATACTTTATATTTAATTTAGCAACAAGTATTAATTTATCTAACTTTTATAAGAACTCTATGAGGCAGGAGCTGCTATTATTCCAAGTTATACATGTGGAAACTGAGCTACAGAGATGTAAAATACAGCTATTTAGTCACAATGCTACATCTCTGATCTTTGGCCATCATAGACTTATCATTTGCAGTTCCAGGTACTTATTAGTGACCACAAAAAAATTCCAAGATGTAGTCAATTATAATGAGAATAAAGACATTGCTACCATATGGCTGTTCTGAGATATAAACATGCATAGAAATGATGATCTTCTAATAAGGGCATCCAGCATGAATTTGAATCCCATGGGCTCTGATGTTGGTTTTGATGAGTAAGTTACTTAGCTAGCCTAGCTAATTCCTAAACATCTGTCTCTTAATTTCTGGGTTTTATGAATTTGGGAATTCTCAAAGGTCTGTAGTTGTAGCCAGTGTAAATATTTTGGGGGAAGTATTTCCCCCAATATATTTTTTCCTTAAACAGATGTTCCACAATATGTTAAAATTAAAGAAGCCTTCCTATTTAGGTAAATTTGGGAAATATTAGTTATACAAAGTCTTTATTGAAGGATTTGTTAAAACCTTAATATGAAAAAGCCAATTGTAAATCTTCAAGAGGGAAATGTACGTAGTATTTCCTGAAAATTTGACTATCCATGCAATCCATTTTTTCTCAGAGTATTTAATGATAATGTTGTCCCAAAGAATGCAGTACTAGAAATGATTGCTTACTGCATATCCCAAATTTAAAATTTTTACTCTGCACAGCTAGAAGTAATGTTCATAGCAGAACTATTCATAAAAAATTTTTTGTACGGTATAGGTATCTTTGGTATGTGTAGTTATGTAGATCATGGAGAGGAGAAATAAAAAGAGAGAATGAAAAACTGCTAAATGTCTAGCATAATGTTCATAGCAGAACTATTCATAAAAAATTTTTTGTACGGTATAGGTATCTTTGGTATGGTATGTGTAGTTATGTAGATCATGGAGAGGAGAAATAAAAAGAGAGAATGAAAAACTGCTAAATGTCTAGCGTTCTCTTCTTACCATCAAAAAGAAAGAGTACAGTTTTATGAATAATTTCTAAATATTTACATTAGTTTTTAAATTCCTTATAATTTATCTTAGCTTTCTGTTCTAAAAGTTTTCTGTTTCTGGCTTTGAAGAGTTCTGCTCTTTTCCCTTCGAGCTCTTCAAGATCTAGTGTTTCCTGTATGTTCCTTTTTCTTTTTCTTTCTCTAATCATAAAGAAGTACCTATAATACATAAAAAATGAAAGATTCATCACCTTCCTCCAGCCAGTAGACATCTTCTTTCATCATCTGAAATTAGTGGGAGAAGCAATCTCTTAATGTGTGCAGGATAAAAATCAAATCATATTTTTCTTAATGAGCTAAATAAGCTGAGAAATGTTTGTTATGTATAAACAGCATGATAAATAGTAAATAAATATGCCTGAACTTCTCTACTAAGGAATATGCTCTCATTAATGTCGGTGCTTTACTATTTTGGTTTCATCAAACATGAAACAAAACTTGAATAACTTGTTTGATTATGTTAAACTCAAGGCTCTGAAAGCATTGTTGGATTTAATAAGAGGTGCAACAAAGCATTCATTTGAATATTTTTCAGTTAAATATTCCAGCTGTTAAAATAAAACAACAAACATTTAATAATAAAGGACTGAATAAGTCAACCATTTCAGTCTGGGTCATGTGTGGACTTGTTTAATATCAGAACACTGATTTCTTGCACAGTCTGATTAAAAATATTTCTCACTTAATTTAGTTTTTTTCCCTCTCTCTAAGAAATATATGTTTCTTAGTGAAGGAATATTTTGCAACATCATTCTCATGTTGCTTCTCACCCGTGTGTGAATTTGTGTCTGTGTCCCTCTTTTTTTTTTTCTTTTTCCATTTTTATTATTGGAAGCCAGATTATTTTTTTAATATATGAGATTTGTGTTCATTATTTTATTTAGGAAAGGAGATGGTTACATACAAGTATTAATTACTGCTGTTATTCATTCATTCCTAAATACATTATGTAATGAGGATATAAAGATTAATTAAAGGCCTGCCAAGTTGCCTCAATTAATGCCCCATCATTTGCATAGATAAGCAGTAAAAAATTACAAATCCTTTCAATGAAACCATAATATATCTTATAACAAAGCAGATTTCTCTCCTTCTCACCTCTTCTTTACCCTCCAACAAAAATTCTCAGCTCTCCATCTTTTTGTGATGGAAAAAAAATTAAGTAAAATCTGAACATTGTCATAGACTCCAAGTCTTCTCTTCTATTTCTGCCTCAAATCTTTGTACAGATATAACCAAGCTGTGGTTTCCTAACTAAAAGTGATAATGTCACGCAAATAATTAGTCTGCCAAAGTCTTTCATTGTCTCATTGGAAATGTATCCTAGAGCAGATGGGCAAATCAGAGCAGAATGCTAGAAGACTAAAGATTTAAAATCCCAATTAATCAAAGAACAACTACATATGAAATAACTTCTATGTACTTGGCATTGGATTTAACCAACAATTTCATTATCCATGTTAATTCTTCAGTAAGACCAATTTGTTATCCTTTTGTTTCTCTTGACTGTACCTTGGGATTCTAACTGAAGCCAATTGGCTCATAAATGCACACCCATTGAAATACAGGGAAAATCATTGTTTTCATCTGGATTTTATAAAAGTCTAATTTGATGAAATTCATAACTTGTGCTTTAGCCTTAACAAATCTGTATGGCTAATTATTATTATCACTGTTGTTAATATGTAAAGCTATTCCTTTCAACCTACTAGGCACTAGCCATATGTGGCTTGAGCACTTGAAATGTGCCTAATCCAAACTAAGATGTAAGTGTAAAATATACACTAGATTTAACAGACTTAATACAAAAAATGTAAAATATCTAATTTTTTATTTGATTGCAGATTGACATAATAATATTTAAAATATGTTGGGTAAGAAAAATACATTATTGAAATCAATTATTTTCATCTCTTTC
>NW_007726536.1:652385-652705 GCF_000696425.1 Galeopterus variegatus | reverse complement strand
TATTTAAAATATGTTGGGTAAGAAAAATACATTATTGAAATCAATTATTTTCATCTCTTTCTTTTCACTGTTTTAATGAGAGTACTAGAAAATTTAAAGTATACATGTGGTTTCCATTGTGGTTCATCTTATATTTCTATAATACATTTAAGTTCCAAATTTAGAGCTGTACAAGTATATTTCACCAGTGCTATTCTATAGTAGTGCTTTGTTCATAAAATATTAAAAATAGTACCATTAATTAGTAATTTTAAGAGGCTAAAATGTGTTGTATAGTGTGTAACTTTAAAGAGGCAATAAAAGCTGGTAATTTTAGGGTA
>NW_007726536.1:641508-651671 GCF_000696425.1 Galeopterus variegatus | reverse complement strand
TAAAATGTGTTGTATAGTGTGTAACTTTAAAGAGGCAATAAAAGCTGGTAATTTTAGGGTAAACTAGGTTAAAACGCTTTAATTTCTAATGAATTCTTCATTTATCCTTAGATAGATGCTTACTAAGAAAACATTTTTTGTTCAACCATAACCTCTACTCATTATAAAAAATAAAGAAGACTTTTTACCTAATTAGAATATATAAGTACTAAAGCACAATTTTTCTGTCTTTGTATACATATCTAATTTCTCAAGTCATGAAGTATCTGTTGAAACAAAGAAATCTTCAAAAAGAGACATCAACCAATAACAGAACAACTTTGAAAGAGGTGATTAAAGAATCAGATGTACATTCACCAAACAGCAAGAGACTTTCACTTGCTACATGATATGTTTTCTATAATTATTTAAATTTTTTATAATCATCATGTATTTTATACTCAGAAACAAATAATGCTTAGAAGCAGTAAATTAAGGAATACCTGATATAAAATTCAATTACTGTAACACTTTAAAAAACCCTAATACATATAATAATAAAGATGACTACTTACAGAAATGGAAAGATGTTGTTGATAAAATGCAGGATGTAAAACAGTATTATAATATTATGTCATTTATCAATGTGTTCAGAAAAGTGGAAGCCACTTAAAGTTGCATCAGTATTGCAAATGCCAATAAAGGCTATCTCTGGGTAGCAGAATTATGGTTCAAGCATTTTTGTTTGTTTTAACTTGTTTGGGGTACTTTTCTGTTTATCTATATTTTCTAATTTTTCTACAGTGGGTGTATAATGAATGCATGATTTTTTAAAATTAGCGTGAATTACAATAGACTTTATAAGAAGAAAATAATTAGGAGATTGTGGGGGAAGACAGGAAGGTGAGGCAGAGCACTGGTGACAAGAGCCTGGGCAAGAGAAAATTGTCATGATAGCAAGTGTGTCCCCTCACATTTGGAGCCAGGTAAACCTGTGTTCAAATCCAAGCTCCAAATTTAATCATGGACAAATTCCTTTACATCTCCAAGGCCATCTCATGCATCATAAGATTTATCTCAAAGGCATGTTAATGAAATTTCATGAAATGCTTACAAAAAACAACAACAAAAAAAAAACAAACAAGTAGCACTGTGTCTCTCACAGAGTTGATGACAAACAAATGATGTGTAGGATGACACAACCTTCTCTGGTGTGACGGATCCTTTACTTTTCATCAACACCATCTTCCTACCTTTGGCCTGAAGTTCCTGGCACCACTGTGCAGCCCAGGGAAAGGAGCAATAAAAAAATCAAGACTCAGTGCCAGAGAACACACCCTTTTGTCCCCAGTTGCCCATCCAAATCCAGAACTCCAGGTAAATGTCTGCGAATAATCCCCAATTTCAATATGTGTTTAAACGAACCATTTCCCCATTTATTTTAGGAAACAATTCATCTGACTAGTGAATAACTGTGCTACTTTTACAGTGGGCCAGAAGTGAACTAACAGAATAAAGAGTGTGTCCCCTCACATTTGGAGCCAGGTAAACCTGTGTTCAAATCCAAGCTCCAAATTTAATCATGGACAAATTCCTTTACATCTCCAAGGCCATCTCATTCATCATAAGATTTATCTCAAAGGCATGTTAATGAAATTTCATGAAATGCTTACAAAAAACAACAACAAAAAAAAAACAAACAAGTAGCACTGTGTCTCTCACAGAGTTGATGACAAACAAATGATGTGTAGGATGACACAACCTTCTCTGGTGTGACGGATCCTTTACTTTTCATCAACACCATCTTCCTACCTTTGGCCTGAAGTTCCTGGCACCACTGTGCAGCCCAGGGAAAGGAGCAATAAAAAAATCAAGACTCAGTGCCAGAGAACACACCCTTTTGTCCCCAGTTGCCCATCCAAATCCGTGGTGTGACGGATCCTTTACTCTTCATCAACACCATCTTCCTACCTTTGGCCTGAAGTTCCTGGCACCACTGTGTAGCCCAGGGAAAGGAGCAATAAAAAATCAAGACTCAGTGCCAGAGAACACACCCTTTTGTCCCCAGTTGCCCATCCAAATCCAGAACTCCAGGTAAATGTCTGCGAATAATCCCCAATTTCAATATGTGTTTAAACGAACCATTTCCCCATTTATTTTAGGAAACAATTCATCTGACTAGTGAATAACTGTGCTACTTTTACAGTGGGCCAGAAGTGAACTAACAGAATAAATGGCACTTGACATCTTGGATCCAAAGAGGAATGAGCAGCTTATTAGGCAGGGAGCAAAACCTGAAGTCGTTCAAAATACATTCAATGTTTCTAAAAGAAAATTATTATTTGTTCAAAATACCTTCAATGTTTCTAAAAGAAAATTATTATTCTTAAGAAGACAGACCAGACACCCTTGAAGTCCTTCCCAACTCTAAACATCTGTGATTCTATGCTCGTTCAAAATACATTCAATGTTTCTAAAAGAAAATTATTATTCTTAAGAAGAAGACAGACCAGACACCCTTGAAGTCCTTCCCAACTCTAAACATCTGTGATTCTATGCTTTTTGCCTTAATATATGATTAAGATTTTTATGTCTCACAGCTTTTAGTAGTCAAATGTACACATGCTAAAGAAATTTTATCCATTATTAATTTTTGACATTTTGTCTTTCACTATGTGCTGATGCGTGTCTTTGTGAACCTCCTTTTTCCATGCTTTTGCAACTGACCAACTCCCTTCTGAATGACACGTCTTTTTACTACATTAATATCTTTAATCTTATTATAGTCAAATTTTGCAGATGTAGAAGCCAGTTTTACTCTTTAAAGTATCTTTTCATATACTTCTAAAATATTTGTAACTGTTTGACTCTTAGCAGGCAATTTCATTTCCTTTACTTCCAAGTGCTTAAGGGACTGAGCCCACAATAACTGATAAATTATTGATGAACAAATTCTGTTCAGACATTCACTTACTGCAGTGTTGATTTTTAAATTCAAGAATTCAAAGATGGTCTATTGTTAGTTTAAAACGTTCTAACTTATACACTAAGTTATGATGTTTTCTATCTTAGATATAAATGACATCCAAGCAATAGAAACTAATGTCTTTTTGATAAATTTGTTCACATTTGACCTTTGAAGCCTAAAGTTTATTTTTGAAATACAAGAGCTACACCTTTAGAGTTAGGGAAATAAAAATAGTTGCATTTAGTAGCCAAATGCCAAAACATTATGTAAAAACAGAATTAGAAATAGAAGTTTTTTCTTGCCTTTCAACAGCTGGTAGAGCTTCACCCCGAAGAAGCCTTGGCAGATTGTTGTGCCAAGTCTACTATTAACGAGGAAGAAATAATAAATACTGTCCCAGCTCTCACACACGCTATACACACGTAGACACATCTCCCACACTTCCTCTGCTCTCTAAGTGATTTGAATATTCAAAAGGGAAAAAACTTGAATATGAAAAGAGAGCACATTTTCCTCAAAGGTATTAAGAAAAGATTTTATAACAACAAATGTAAGTATGGAAATAAACTTATAAAAGGACATAATTTAAAATGCAATTAAATTAATAGGTGTTAAAGTGACATCATCCAAAGATGCAGCCCTCTAACTTGATTTAAGAAAGGGATTATGAATCTATCTGGATAAATAAAAAAATAAGGAAAGAAAGGAATTTAATACTTATTCTCTTATTTTTTTTCTTCCGCCCATATGGACATTCTGAAGTCCATAGCACACACCATCATTGGTATACACAAGCCCCCTCTAACTTTATATTATTTTTCCCTATTTCTAAGGAAAAATAATATATGAGGTTGGCCCCTAAACTCAATACTTTTTCTTCTTTCTCTTAGACTTCCACCTGATTGTGTCTGTTACACGGCCTTGGAGATATACGTAAGTTAAAAAATACATAAACTGAAAATTTTTATATGATGGATCTTTCCTTTTTTCTTAACATCGTGTGTCTTAGCCCTACTCTTGTGTAGCAGATGAAATATGGCTGCAAATTCTTGGGCACTCCTCCCCTCAAGAGGCAGGTCCATCCATATCCCTTACCTAGAATTTGGGTGGGTTCCGTGAATGCTTTGTCTAATAGAGTAAGGCAGAATTGACACTGTACTAGTTTCTGAGACCAGCCTTAACTGGCAGCTCTACTTCCTGTCACTTAGAATGCTCTCCCTGGGAGTCCTGAAATACCATGTAAGAAGTCCACCTACCCTCAAACGCTGATGCTGGAAAGGCCACAAGTAAGCACCACAGCTGACAGTCCCAGTTGAGTCCAACCTTTCAGACATGCCTGCCAGGGCACTAGACATGTGCGTGAAGCTATCTTGTGTGCTGCAGACCAGCCCTTCTACCACTAAGTACCAGTTAGTAACCCCAGTTAATGCCATGTAGAATACAAGAATCATCCAGTTGAACCCTGCCCAAATCCCTGACCCATAAAATGCTGAGATAATAGGTGGTTGTTGTTTCAGGTCACTAATTTGGGGTGGTATGTTACTCAGCAATAGATAATCATGGAGGGGGCTTATGGTCAAGATGGTGGAATAGAGGGTCCCCAGCATCACTCTCTCCCACAAATCAACCGATTTACAACTGTAAAAAAACAACGACAGCCAAGCTGGGGTCACTAGAGCTCAGGGGAAGAGAAGGAGAGACCTATGGACTACATGAAGGTGGGAGAAGCCACAATGAGAGAAAGAAAAAAACCACTCTGACCATTTCGAGCCCCGGCTTCATCCAGGCTGGAGCTGCTGACTGCATGAAGCAGGAGCCAGCAAAAGCCACAGCTGAGCCTTTTGGATGAAGTTGCTTGGAGGTGGCAGGGGAGAAGAGGGCCCTGGTGGCCCCCAGGCCAGCAAGACCACTAATAGGGGTCCTATGGACCCACACAGGAGCAAGGAGTCACAACAACTGAAAAAAGGAGCCACTCAGAGGCCGTTGAGTCATCACGAGGGACTGGTGCATGGCTGTCCCATCCCATGGGAAGTGTTTGGAACATGGGCAGTGGGGGAGACGGCCCACCAGGAGAACACTGGGACACAGCAAGGACAGCTGATCTGCACCCCAGTCAGAGAAGGACCACTCAGAGGAGACTGGTCAGGAATATAGAATTGCATGGGGTGCAGTTTGCTGAAAAGACTCAGGCCCAGACCAGAGTTTCTACACAACCCAGGTGCACTGGATCTCTCGAAAGCTGAGCTGCACAAACCCTGAGCTGCACAGAAAGCCTTCCCTAGGGAATCAGCAGTAAAGCAACAATTTAGCTCAACCACAGGGCTCAAGTACTGGTCTTCACAGGAAGTTCTCCCATTTTAGAAGTAAGCATAAGACAGCAAATTAGTTCCAGCACAGTGTTTGAGTGGTGGGAATAGCAAATAATATAACACGGAAATAAAAGAAAAAACAAAGTACCCACAACCAGAGGCAAAGTCTGATATTAACTAGTAAAGGTTTCATTTCACCAGAGAACACGTATAACACCTAGAAGGACCAGAAGTCCCCTGGGCTACCAAGCCAGAAAGGGGGGAGGGCTGGGGGCCTCAGCAATGCTCCCAACATCTGCAACCAATCCCAAGGGTGGGGGACGAGGGCCTCTGCCATGCCACCCAACATGGGCAGCCAGCCCAGTGGTGACCACGGAGCTACCACGGGAAGCATCCTGGGCTCTCCCAGCTGGAGTGGTGGGGTGCCTCAGGCCTCAGCCATGCCCCCCGAGACACATGCAGCCAGCCCAGCAGTGACCACCGAGCCACTGCAGAAAGCACCCCAGGCCTCCCAAGTTGGGGCTGTGGGGAGCCAAGGGCCTCGGCCACCCACCCGATGCCCACAGCTAGCCCAGCGGTGACCACCTAGCTACCACAGGAAGGTCTCTGGGTTCCAGAGCTGGGACGGCGGGGGGCGAGGGCTTTTGCCACACCCTCCTGGCATCTGCACCCAGCTGGCAATGACCAAGCCACTGCTGGAAGCTCCTCAGTCTCCCCTGTGGGAATGTGGGGGTTGCCACAGGCCTCAATCCCACCCCTCCTCCTTCCTCCTTCTTCCATCCCATTTCCTTCCCCTTTCCCCTCAGCCCCTCCCTCCCAACTGCTCTGCAACAACATCCTAGAATGTAAAAAATAATATTAATAAAATTACATTTTCTTTAAAAAAAAAAAGATAATCATGAAAACTTGCTACTGCAGGTACTGCTAGTTTATTTCTGACTGCTATATAATGTAGTTTTATATGTCTATTTTTATCCATGAGTTTTTTTTTAAATTTGCATCAGTGTAGGCATTGTACTGTACAGCCACTTTTTTTCTTATTCTATTCTCTTTTTAAGACCCATATATGTTGCTCTTTAAAAATATAGTTATTTGCTTCCATATGCTAAAATTGTAGCCAGCATGTTTCCATATCTCTAAAACCACAAACCTACTGTGATACACATCCTTATATATGTTTCTTTGTTAACCAATGTGATCATCTCTCTGGAATGTATTCCAAGGAGTAAGATTGCTAGATGACAAGGTAAGTGCACGTTTAGTTTCATTTAATCCTGCTACATGGCTCTTCATAATGACACCAAAAGTTTATACCTATCATATTTACTGTTATTTCAAGAGTTGCTACATTTCTTCCATTTTATTTTGTCTTCTGTGTTTTCCACTTCTTTTCTCCCTTTCTGCCTTTCATTGGATAGATGAACTTCACTTCTGATGATTTTAAAATTATATATTCTATTGTATTCTATTGGTAATTCACATGATATTAGCCAGGATAAAGAATATCCTCTTTAGCTAGTTACAGCAGACAAGTATTAATTACAGAGTTTGAAATGGCTTATCAACTCATTAAGGGGGCTGAAGGAACACAGTTAAGTTTTTAGAAACAATTCAAGGAAATTCTTAATTGTTTCTTCAAATATTTATTCCCTTCTATTTACACTTTTTTCTTCTTTTGTGACTCCTATGATTCAAATATACTTTTTTAAAAATCTCAAATTTTCTCTTATATTTTCCATTTCTTCCATTTCTTAATGCCATTTGGATAGTTACTTCTATCAACACTTGCAGCCTATATGTTTATTTTCAGCTGTATGCATTTTGACATACATCCTACATATGGGATTCTTTTGACCATTATATTTTTCAAAACCAGTATTTCAAACTGGTCCTTTTTATAAATGTTTCCTACTTCATGTTACCAATGTCTGCCCTTACCCTTGTGAAGATATTAAGGTTATTTTAAATCCCTATTCTTTCTGATCTATTAATTGTTTTTCCTGTGGTTCATTTGTGGTTTTTCTGTTCTTTCGCATGGCTCAGATTCTTCTTATTTTTCCCTGTGTGCTCATACTTACCTAGGGATAGCAGCTTATAATAGCAAGTGTGGTAGGCGGATGTGAGGTGGCTGCCAGTGATTGCTGCCTCCAGTATTCGTGAGTCTGTGAGATCTCAACCTCTTGAGCATGCGCTGTACCTAGCTACTTACTTCTGATGAGTATATGGCATGGGATGTCTCTTCAAAGACTAGGTTAGAAAAAGACTCAGTTCTATCTTCTCTTGCTTTCTCAGTCTCTCACTCTGATGACAGTCATTTGTCAAGTGGTAAGCTGCCTTATGGAGAGACCACATGGCACGGAACTGAGGAAGGCTTCTGGCCAACAGACCACGAGAAACCAAATCCTGACAACAAACGTGAGGAAGTTGGGAAGCAGATCCCTCCTGGCTGAGCCTTCAGATGAGACCACAGTCCTTGACTGAATCCTTGACTGAATCCCTCTGAGAGGTCTTGAAGGAGAGGCACCCAGTGAAACCACACCCAGATTTCCTGATCCACAGAAACTGTGAGATAGTAAAAGCTTATTGGTGTAAGCAACTAAGTTTTGGGGTAATTTTTTACACAGCAATAAATAACTATTAGAGTAGGTAAAGTATATCTCATGAGAAGATAAAAACCTAGATGTTACCTCCTATTGATGAGGTGAAAACCTGCACCCCACTTCCTACATGTCTACAAGCATAATCCTCTAGCCCTCGGAGTACAGGAGGGAAAGGAAGAACAGGGGACACTCGAGGTCTGAACTTAACTGTTACTCTTTCCTCCTTTTCTGTTTTCCACCTCTCAAGGGCAGTAGGGCAGGCACTGATCCACCCAGGGAAATGTGGGCAAGAGAAATTTCTTTTTGTTTTTTACATTGGAATGAAAGTCTGGCTAAGCATAGAACTCTAAGATCTAAATAATTTTTCTTCAGCTATTTGGAGACGTTGTTTTCTAGCAACTTATATCACAGCCAAGACATCAGATGTCATATTAGTTCTCCTTACTTTTAAGCAGCCTCTTTTTTCCTCTGGAATCATGAGGACATGCTTATTATATCTTTTATGATTTGCTCTTCTAGATCATCTTTATTCTTTTCTTCAGGAACTCCAACAGGAGGGAAAATGGTTTTTCTAGATCTATTCTCCATTTCTCTTAAATCGATAAATTTTATTATGTCAGAATTGTTACAAATGTGAAAAGGTTGTAAAAGATAAGGCTCACTACAATCTTTATGGAAATATATAGACATAACTAATAAAATGTAGAGCAAGCTAATGATCAGATCATGAAATCACCCCAAACACTTCACCTGAAGAACTAGTGTATAGGAATATACGTACAAATATTGAAGCATTTTTTTTGAATAGCCAAACACAGTAATGTTCACCACTGCAAGGATGGTTAAAATAATTATGGCATATGTATTCTATGAAATAGTATGCAACTATTTATGAAATGAATTAAATTTAAAATATTGACTAAATTATTTTTCCTTTAATACCTGTGAATGTATTCAGTGATAATGTTTTTGCTTTTGATTGTTTTTAAGGAGAAAAAATAAAGGCGGAAAAAATGGAAAGAAGAAAAGAAGAAAGGAAGGAAAGCAAGAAAAGAAGAAAGAATGTGGACGAAAGAGATTAACTCACAAGTCCTAGGCTTTGAATTTCTGATGATGAGGTCTTTATCTGGTGCTTTTGAGTCCTGCTCTGGGAGGGACCTAGCGTTTACTAAGTTCCAGGCTGTTTCCATAAAACTGCACAGCTGGGAGAAAGAAGCGTCCCTCCCAGGTTTTTATTAGAAATCCTGTTTTGATAACCTCCCTCAACAAACTCATTCAGTAGGTAATTATTTCCCTAAATTGGCATTTCTTATTTTTCTAACAGCTAAGTCCAGGAATAACTTCAGAAATCTATTATATCTAGGTTTCTGAGAAGTGATAAGAAGATTAAATAATATTTAAATTAGACTTCCAAGTAGCTTCTTTTCACTTCCAGTTTCCATATCCACTTGCTAAAATAGTCAGAATTACTATTTTCCAACATCCTGGTAACCCCTGTCAAATTGGGGCCTGGAGTGAGTCTAACAAAGGACAAATAAAACTTAATTTCAGAATGCCAATTTGTTGAAAGGAGACAAGGAAGGAAGCTTCTCTCAAAAGGCATAAGAATGGAGATTCAGGAACTCTGCAGACCCCTAAAAAGTACATTTAAATTTCAAGAATATTTTATAACAATTCAGTCATATTTCACATTCTAATTTCAGAAGATATGATGAGGAAAAATTGTTACATCCAGGATTGTGCTCATGTAGAAGCACTAACTATTGGCAGGGGGTGAGGGGTCCTAAAATGGCAATGTGAGCAAAGGTTTCTTTTTAACTCTAAGGAAAAAAATTTAATTGGAATGGGAACACTCCACTTAGAAGGACCTGTGGGGAAACAATCCCCCTCCTTGAAAATGAGTCCAGGTAAGGCTCTGAAAACCCTACCATCTACCCTGGCATTCAAGTCTACAACAATATTTATTTCATCTGTGGATACTTGGACTAAGTGGAATTCACAAGATTGTTGAACTGTAGCCATATATCTAAACAAACAACTGGTGCCTTGGCAAGAGAATATAAACATTAAGGAATTTTGCATCTGTCTTATTTGGGAGTTCCATCAAGACAAGAAGGGGCATCTCTTGCATCTGACCTGATAGACATTATTCCATTCTCCCCCAAAAATGTAGGTGTCAGCTAATTACAATATGGAGCTGAATAAGGAAGAAACAGTTCCTCATTCCATGGAATGCCCACAGAACAGACTGCCAATGCTGGGCCAACTCTAAAAACTTCTTCTCCAGTCTTCCCTGAAAAACAATAT
>NW_007726536.1:620739-640937 GCF_000696425.1 Galeopterus variegatus | reverse complement strand
AAGGCTAGCTGGGCTGGCTGTGAGCAGACTCATGAAAGGTGATGTATGTCCTCAGCTTGCCCATTTCACATCCTTCTCTTCCTGTAATCCCATCTCTCTGCCCTGCCCATGTGAAAACATGCTCTCAGCTTGATTTTCATACCCCTCTGGACCCAGGTGGAGCAGCAGCACAGAACAGACTGCCAATGCTGGGCCAACTCTAAAAACTTCTTCTCCAGTCTTCCCTGAAAAACAATATTCAATGTCTTCCCATCCATGACCAATCCAGCTTCTGGAACTGCAGCTCCTCAGCTGGTGGTGGATGGTGTCTGGGAAGTCAAGACCCAGAGCTGATCTCAGCCTCCCGCAGAGCAGCGATTGTATCTGGAACTCCTTCCTGCAGCCTGTCTTGGATCCCAGTGACTCCTGGAGCAATCAAGGACACCAGAGCTGACATTTATGAACCACTTGATGAACAGTTCTCATCCACTGAGACTGGAGTGCTGCCTGAAACCAAAGAAGCCTCCAGGAGGTGATAAGGGGGTCAGGTGCTCTAATGGGATGACTTTATGGTGGCCTCATGTGGTGGACAGAATAATTGTCCTGCCTAGCCACCCACTGGTTCTTGTTAAAATGAGTTCTTGTTAAAACAAGATCTTGTGTTCAGCTTTCAAGTGGGTCTTCAGAGGCAGTGAGCAAAAGCCTCTGCAGCCAAGACATAGGAAATTAAAAGGCTGAAGGAAGTGAGAAACAAAGCTCTCTCCCCCTGCTCGCCAGCAGTCCTGTTAAATCTCATTGCTCCCTTTTACATGTAAAGGCATCACCATCTTAACAGCGACCTTGGGTCTTTCCTCTTGGGTCCCTACCTAACTGGGTAGTTTCAGGAGTTTGATTCATTCAGAGGAGAAGCTAAGGCTCAGAGGGATGCAGGGTTGTGTTCCTGGGTGCACAGCAAGGTCCTAATGATGCTAGAATAATGGTCCTCATGCACACATCAGCACTGCCCACCAGGATGAAAGAAGGCTTTTTGCCATGTAGCCAGTGCATGCAGCTTGGACATTGTCTTACCTTGATCTTGCTCCCAAGGTATGAGGAGGTTGATCTTAATAAACAAAGCCTCCCCTTTCCTCCTTAGCAACGCTTTTTCTCCAATAGAAATAAAACCTGTCTCATAACTAGCTTCTGTGCTTCTCACCTTTCCACCAGCACGTCAATCTAACTTCTATACAGGAGCAGACAGAGAAATTTTTGTAAAGCATGAATTATTCCCTGAGTTTGCCCCCTTTCCCCCTCCAAACTTTAAGCACATGATTTACACAGCCCTTCATAATCACTCCAACCTCACGTCATTTCTCCCCCACATTCTGCGGCCCAGCCACAGCACACCTCTGGGTTTCCAGCTGGTCCAGGATATCACCTCCAGGCCTTCATTTGGCCCTTCCCCTCTGCCTAGAACACGTCCCTTTTGCCCGACCTGCTCCTCTTCTTCCTTTCAGCTAATAGCCTTCTTAGACCCTCCCTGGCTCCAAGATCTAGGCTGGCATCTTCTCCTTTGTGCTTCCACCCCATCTGGTACACCTTCCCGCCCAGCTCTCATCACCCTCTGTTGAACTTACTTGCTTAATCCTCCAGTATCCTTGATGCATTCTGAGCTCTGGAAGGGAAGTGTCTGTGGCTCCTGTTCCTCGTTGCAGCCCCAATGCCTGGCATGCTACTTGGTACATAGTATGTGTTCAACAAACATATGAATGAATGAAGGAGTGCATTATTGGAGAAGGAAACAAACTCATAGGCTTCTTCCAGCCGGGAGTGTAGCAATGCTCCCAGGGCATCATCAGAAAGCTGTGTGGTGTTTGGGGTAGGTATGGGCATGGCCCATTTATACCATATACCAGGATGTGCACCCCAGGGAAGACAGCTAATTGAGACATATTTGTAGCAGCATCAGAATCAGGCCAAGAACTCCCTTCCCAACTTGTAGCACTCCTTTTTTCATATAATGATGACTTATTTTTAGCTACCAACTAAGGTGAGTTGATTCTCCAGATTCTGTGCTGTCTCTATTAGAAGCTCATTGGAGTTGTTGAGGGATGCCTCAGCCTCACACGGAAACTGGTCCTTCTCCAGAAATCCTCTTCACTTACATTTTACAGCATAGGAAGAGGCTCTTTAACAACCTTAGTGGGTCAGCGAGTGGAATCCCTCCACCTTCCCCATCTGCAGGGCCTCTTATGGACATGTTTGAACTTCACTACATAATTAGATGGAGATTTCCCCTCAATGGTCTTTTTTTTTTTGGTTGCATAAATCAATGAAAGATATATATAAAAAACAAGAAGAAGTTTTACTTACATATTACCAGGAGCTCAGTAAGAATCTCTTGATAGTAACTGTGATTTTAATGGCTAAAACATTCCTATCTCTACTTTTTTTGATTTTCAGCTGTGAGGGAAAAAAGCTGAAGTTATTTTTCTAGAATCCAATTTTTCTGAAGGCATAAACTATTAAATGTCAGATGAGTGATAAGAGGCATAATGATTCTCCTCAAATATTTAGAAAACTGTCAAAACTATGTGGTCTCATAGGTGGGTGGACATACAATTTGTCATTTAAGGTGGGGCATTTCTGAGAATTAAAGGGGGATAGTATTGATAATTATGCAGGGATAAAAGGCTTATATAAACCAAGACCGTCCTGAGAGAACTAGGACATCTGGTTATTCCACACAAAGCAGAAAACCAGGGTCAAAGGATGGGATAGAGAAAGAGAGAGGTATAATCTGGCTCAAAACCAGAAAGAACTTTGAAAGACAATAATCCAACCCCTCCTTAGGTCTGCTAGGACATCTGGTTATTCCACACAAAGCAGAAAACCAGGGTCAAAGGATGGGATAGAGAAAAAGAGAGAGGTATAATCTGGCTCAAAACCAGAAAGAACTTTGAAAGACAATAATCCAACCCCTCCTTAGGTCTATTTTAGTAGAAACCAGGGAATCACTCAGCAGAGAATTTTAGAGTAGCAGCATTTTGCATTAAAGGAGACCTCTGAAATCATTTCCTATTCTCAGATTATATGTCCTATGATTCTTCTCCAAATCTGAATTAAACGATTTTTCAATACATACTCCTAGAATGACAAAGTATTGACTTTGGAGTCCCTAAAGAACTGATTTTGAATTCTGCCTCTGCCATTTTTTAGTTATAAGGTCTTAGCAAATGCACTCAACTACTTTGAGCGACATTAATATCTATTTCAAAGGGTGGTTGTGAAGTTTAAAAAACAAAATGTGAAAATTCAGCACAGTGTCTGACACATAACAGGTGCTCAATAAATAAAAATTCCTTTCACCCTAGTAAGTCTTAAATATAACTATAGTATTTGTTGCCTAAATTGAGTTAATGCCTTGAGTTCTTGAGAAATCATTATTCTTTAGGTTTTTTTTAGAGTTTTGAGAGTAAAAGAAGATGTTTTTCACATATGCTTGAGTGGAGGGGTCTAAGGAGGACTGAAGGTAGGAAGGGAAGGAGGAAAGAAGGAAGTAAGGAGTGAATGAACAAATGAATGAACAAGAGATGAAAGGAAGAAAGAAGGAAAGAGAAAAAAGGGAGGAAAGAAGGAAAGGAAAGACACAAAGACAAAAGTTCATAGTGATCCTTTTGTTACATTGAGAACAACTTCTCCGTGAAGATTTTAACTGGTGTCCCAGGCATATAATCTGATTCAGGGTAAAGTGTATAACTAATGTTCTTCAAAAAACCTGTGAAAATTCCTGCAATGTTCTGAATAGAATAGCATGTGAATGCCTCAGATATTATGCAATGATCTGTCCTCAACTGAAATAAGACATCCATGCTTTGGGTACAATTCATCCTGGTTATCTAGAATATGTTTTTAGCAACTTAAATTTCTATTAACATATCTTCAGTGAGCCTACTGCTCCAATGATCTGTCCTCAACTGAAATAAGACATCCATGCTTTGGGTACAATTCATCCTGGTTATTTAGAATATGTTTTTAGCAACTTAAATTTCTATTAACATATCTTCAGTGAGCCTACTGCTTTTAAAGGCTCTAATCAAGACAATAGTTAGGGGGCATAGATAATAACATCTGTCCTAGTTTTCAGGATTCTCATGAGGATCAAAAGGCATAATAGAGTGAAAAAGCCTTAAAACTTTAATTGCTATAGAGTGGAAAATCCTCTTAATAATAATGAGTCAATAATGACAATGATTCTGGTGGAAAAAGTCAGGTCTCCTTGGCAGCAGAGGCACAAGTTACATACTTCTAACCCACAGGCATGTGGAGACTACAGCTCTGCTCTTGAAATGTAGAGCATCTGGAGAACACATTAACTAACTTTGAAGAAGACTCCAAAGTGGTAAACCAAAAGCTCTGTAGCAGCCAATCTGAAAGACAGGAAGGCTCTGGAGATTTGAAGTATGTAAAATATATAGCCCCCAAGCAACTGTTTTCAATAAGCAGCAGGCCAAATATTGGTAACCTGCACCAGGCCGGCACAGGCTGCAAGCAAAGTGATGCTATGTAATGTGCAAATGACCACAAGTGCCCAGGGAACCCCGGCACCTTCCCAAATTTTCTAACTGATACTGACCATCTTCTTCTAATCCTTCCCATGGTCCATGCCCTTAATAGAAAGATAATTTATTGGAAGTTAAATTGTGCACATTCTGCCTAAATATCTCCTCCCCCTTATTTCTAGCAGGCAGCCAGCCTTCGTTGTTATGCCCCAGGGATCTGAGCAGAGCCAAAACAGAAGCAGCAAGATGTTACCAACTCTCTCTGCTTCCTGTTTTAAACTAAATCTCTAGAAGAAATTACGCCAGAGAAAAAGAAAGAATTTGAAAGAGCACTGGGGGAGCTGTGAGACTCTAGGATTTATTCCAAAAACTGGAGAGGGAAAAGAGGTCTGAGAAGTTAACAAGAAGTAGATGTCATTCCCTCCAGCATTGCAGCATCCAAAACAGGAAAGAGAGAGATAGGATCCCAGGAACCAAGGCTCTAAGTTTTTCTAGAAACAAAGAACACCATGTTAAGCAGCAAAGTTGCCATTCTGAGGGGACCATGAACAGAGAAAATGGATGTCCCTGTGGTAAGTGGTATGGACCCAATATCCTACAACCAGAGGACTCTGATCTAAGCATGTTACCCAGCATAGAGTGAAGAGCCTGAAAACTGACTGAGATCTCATTTACTGTCTTTCTAATAGGTTGGGGGATCTAGAGTTTGAATTCAATTGGTTTAAAAGATTTTTCTTCCATGTGGTCATTTTTGCACTCATAAGTTTGTGGACTAAAAGTTAGATCTTATTATATTGACCTCTGACTTTTATTTTTATTTATTTAGTTTTTAAAGATATTTTTATTTTTGATTTTCTTTTTCTTTCTTTCTTTCTTTTTTTTTTTTTTTGGCAGCTGGCTAGTATGGGGATCTGAACCCATGACCTCAGTGTTATAAGGCTGTGCTCTAATCAACTGAGCTAACCGGCCAGTCCTGACATTTGACTTTTAAACTTGTGACTCTGTTTTGGTATTTTACTCAATCCTTGCCTTCCCTGAAGTGTGATCCAATCAGACATTGTCTTTACCCTTCGTTTACTCCCTGTCAGAACGTAGGTGTCTCAGTATAGGAGATTCCAGCATGACTATAGCTATCCAAGCATTCACCTCCCACCCCCAACTCCCTGAAAAAGTCCATCCTCTACTTCCACCTTCGCAATGAGCTGGGAATGAATGAACATAAGGTTGAACTCACTGGAATGCTTGAATCCCCATTTAAATTTTTATGAAAGAAATCATACAAATTTTCAAGACTCAGCTTACATATCCTCTCTTCACTCTTCCTTGATTCCCTAATACTGAGTTAGGAAATCCCTGTTCATGGTTCCACAGGGCCTTGTACCTGTTCCTATCATGGCACTTACCTTTATATGTAATTGTCAATTTGTTTCACATCTTGTCTCCCTACAGGATTGTGTGCAGCCTGAGGGCAGAAACAGGGTCTTAACACTAAATCCTCCAAACACTGTCTCAACCCTACAAAGTCTTATGTTGTGAATGAATTGTGAATAGTACCCCTTGCTTTGAAGAGACAACATGACACTTCTGTGACGATATTGATTCAAGGATTAGAGTTAACAGAAAAAGAACACTCTTCATCAAATGGATCTAGGAATTCTTGTCATGAACAGCCTCTTAATTTGGGGAAACGATACTTAACTTTTTTCTTAACTTGAAAACCAAAGTTGGACTTGAGAAATAATAATCCTTCAAGTTCAGTTCCTAAATATGTACTAAACTTGTAAATATTTAAAGAAGGAGGAGAAGATGAAATAAGAAGAGGAGGAGAAATATGTACAAAATTATTCACATAATTTGAATTTTGAATTTCTCTAGAAATCAAAACAAAATTAAGAATTCCGGTCAAGATGGCAGAGTAGTAGGTTCCTGGTGTCACTCTCCCACAGAACAACCAATTTGCAACTATTAAGGAGCAATAATAGAAGACCCAATTTTGAATTTCTCTAGAAATCAAAACAAAATTAAGAATTCCGGTCAAGATGGCAGAGTAGTCGGTTCCTGGTGTCACTCTCCCACAGAACAACCAATTTGCAACTATTAAGGAGCAATAATAGAAGACCCAAGATCTGCACTGGAACAGACAGGAACCGCACACCTTGGGACCCCAGTTCAGTTTGTTCCCCACTTTGTAGAGAGACTTTAGAGCTTCTGGGCCCCCACACCCCGAGCCAGCCATGCCAGAGAAGACACGTGGGGCTGGACCTCTGGCCCAGGCCAACCCTCGCTCCTGAGAGAGTCTTAAGAACTTCAGGGGCCTCACACCCAAGCCAGCCATCTCAGAGAAAGTAGGCAGGGTGGGACTTCTAGCCCAGGCTGGTCCCCACTGCCAGGAGAGACTCAAGAGGCTCAGGGCTCCCACACCATGAGCCAGCTGGGCAGGAGAAGGCAGGCAGGGTGAGACTTCTGGCCCAGGCCAGTCTCCACTGCTGAGAGAGTCTTAAGAGCCTCAGGGGCCCCAAACCCCAAGCCAACCATCCCAGAGAAGGCAGGCAGGGCTGGTCCTCTGGCCCAGTCTAGTCCCCACCACCTGGAGAGACTTAAGAGGCTCAGGGCCCCCACACCCTGAGCCAGCTGAGCCAGAAAAGGCAGACGAAGCAGGACTTTCAGCCCAGGCCAGTCCATGCTGCTGGGGGAGAATTAAGAGGCTTGGAGCCCCCACACCCCAAGCCAGCCATGCCAGAGAAGGCAGGTGGGGTGGGACTTCTGGCCCAGGCTGGTCCCCACCCCAGGGAGAGACTTAAGAGCCTTGGGTCCCCAACACCCTGAGCCAGCTGTCTCAGAACAGGCAGGCGCAGTGGGAACCCCAGCCCAGGCTAGTTCTGCTGACCAGAAGTGGCACTCCCTTCAGGATCCAAGCCAGACTTCAGGGTGAAACGAATGACAAAACACCAAAGGAAAGATACCAGAAATATGAAAAATCAAGAAAGTACATCACCACCAAAGGAAAATAATAACTCTCAAGCACTAGAGCCTATATAACAGGAAGTCTTTGAAATGACAGACAAGGAATTTAAGGTAACAATTATAAGGAAACTAAATGAGATACAGGAAAACTCAGTTAGACAACACAATGAAATGAGAAAAAATATAATGGATCTGAAAGAAGAAATGTACAAAGAAATCAATGCCTTGAAAAAGAATGTAGCTGAGCTTGTGCAACTGAAGGATTCATTCAATGAAATAAAAAACACAACAGAGAGTTTAACCAGCAGACTTAAACAAGCAGAAGAGAGAATTTCTGACCTTGAAGACAGGCTGTTTGAATTAACACAGGAAGATCAGAAAAAAGAATTTAAAAAAATTTGAAGAAAATCTAAGAGAGGCTGCAGACAACCTTAAGCATTAAAATATCTGAATCATGGGTATTACAGAAGGGGAGGAAAGAGGAAATGGCATTGAAAAAATATTCAACGAAATAATAGCAGAAAACTTCCCAGGTGTAGGGAAAGTCACAGATCTCCAGATTCAGGAAACCCAAAGGTCCCCAAACACATTCAACCCAAAAAGATCCTCTCTAAGACGTGTGATAATCAAACTGGAAAAACTCAAAGACAAAGAGAGAATCTTAAAAGTTGCAAGAGAGAAGTGGCAAGTCACCTGTAAGTGAGCCCCAATCAGAATAACATCAGACTTTTCATCAGAAAACCTAAAAGCCAGAAAAGAATGGAATTATATACCCAAAATACTAAAGGACAAAAATTTCCAGCCAAGAATACTTTACCCAGCAAGGCTATCCTTCCAAAATGAAGGACAAATAGTATATTTCTCAGACAAACAAAAACTGCCAGAGTTCACTACCACACGACCAGCCCTACAAGAAATTCTCAAGGAAGTGCTGGGTTTGATACCACAAAAACAACCATCACTGTCATGAATACTCAAGAAAGAACAATACCTACCAGCAAAGGAACAAAAGGTACTTAAGAGATCTAAACAAAAATCAGTAAAATACTAGGAGTAAACCAACACCTTTCAATATTAATTCTAAATGTAGAGGGATTAAATTCCCCATTCAAAAGACACAGACTGACAGACTAGATTAAAAAGACAGACCCAACAACATGCTCTCTTCAAGAGACTCACTTGACCTGTAAAGACACATATAGACTAAGAGTGAAAGGATGGAAAAAGATACATTATGCAAATAGAAATGAAAAATGAGCTGGAGGAGCTATTCTTAAATCAGATAAAATAGACTTTAAAGCAAAAACCATAAAAAGAGATAAAGAAGGCCATTATATAGTGATAAAAGGATCTATCTATCAAGAGGACATAACAATCATAAATATATAAGCACCCAATGTTGGAGCAGCTAGATTTACACAGAAAACACTATTATATCTGAAGAAAGAGATAGACACTAACACCATAATAGCAGAGGACCTGAACACCCCATTCTCTTCATTGGACAGATCATCTAGGCAAAAAATCAACAGAGAAACATAGGATCTACACAATATTTTAGACCTATCAGACTTGGCAGATATCTACACAACATTCCATCAAAGAACCTCAGAGTATTCATTCTTCTCATCAGCACATGGAACATTCACCAGGATAGACCACATGTTCTGGTCACAAAGCAAGTCTTAACAAATTCAAAAAAATTGGAATTATTCCATGTATTTTTTCTGATCACAATGGATTTAAATTATAAATCAATATTAAATGCAATTCTGGAAACTATATGAACACATGGAAATTAAACAACATTCTACTTAATGACATATGGGTCCAAGAAGAAATTAAACAGGAAATCAAAAAATTTCTTGAAACTAATGAAAATAATGACACTTCATACCAAAACCAGTGGGATACTGCAAAAGCAGTATTAAGGGAGAAATTTATTAATTAAATGCTTACTTCAGAAGAATGGAAAGATGGAAAATAAACAACCTAACACTTCACCTTAAAGATCTAGAAAAACAAGAACAATCCAAACCCAACATTAGTAGATGGGAAGAAATAATTAAGATCAGAACACAATTAAATGAAATAGAAACCTGAAAAACAATATAAAAGATCAATGAAACAAAAAGTTGTTTTTTTGAAAAGATAAATTAAATTGACCAACCTTTAGCAAGATTAACTAAGAAAAGAAGAAAGAAGACCCAAATAACAAAAATTAGAAATGAAAAAGGTGATATTACAACTGACACCTCAGAAATATAAGGAATAATTAGAGACTAGTGTAAACAACTATATCCCAACAAACTGGAAAATCTGGAGAAAATGGATAAATTTCTGGATGCATACAAACTACCAAAGTTGAGCCAAAAAGATATAGAAAATCTGAACAGACCAATAACAGTAAAGGAGATTGAAGCTGTTATCAGAGGCTTCCAACAAAGAAAAGCTCAGGATGAGATGGGTTCAATGCAGAGTTCTACTTAACCTTCAAAGAGGAACTGATACCAATTCTCTAAAAACTGCTCCAAAAGATTGAAACAGAGGCCATTCTCCCAAACTCATTTTATGAGGCAAACATCACCCTGATACCAAAACCAGACAAAGATGCATCAAAAATAGAAAACTACAGGCCAATATCCTTGATGAACATAGATGTAAAAATCCTCAATAAAATACTAGCCAACAGAATACAGCAATACGTACACAAAATTATACACCATGATCAAGTGGCATTCATCCCAGTGATGCAAGGTTGATTCAACATACACAAATCAATAAATGTTATACACCACATCCAAAAAATTAAAGACAAAAACCATGTGATCATCTCTATAGACACTGAAAAAGCAATTAACAAAATTCAACATTCTTTCATAATAAAGACTCTCTATAAGTTAGGCATAGATAGAAAGTATCTCAACATAATTAAAGCTATATAGGATAAGCCCACTGCCAATACCATCCTGAATGGGGAAAAGCTGAAAGCTTTTCCCTTAAAAACGAGAGCTATACAAGGATGCCCACTCTCATCACTCCTATTCAACATAGTGTTGGAAGTACTAGCCAGAGCAATCAGAGAAGAGAAGGAAATAAAGGGCATACAGATTGGAAAGGATGAAGTCAAGCTGTCCCTGTTTGTGGATGATATGATTCTATATACTGAACAGCCTAAAGCCTCTATAAAAAAACTTCTAGAGTTGATAAATGATTTCAGCAAAGTTGCAGGAACAAGATCAACACACAAAAATCAGTAGTATTTCTATACTCCAACAGTGAGCATGCAGAAAAAGAAATCAAGAAAGCTAGCCCATTTACAGTAGCCACCAAAAAAATAAAATACTTAGGAATAAAGCTGATCAAAGATGTGAAAAATCTCTACAAACAGAACTACAAACCACTATTTAGAGAAATTAAAGAGGACACAAGAAGATGGAAAGATATCCATAGCTCTTGGATTGGAAGGACTAACATTATGAAAATGTCCATATTATCCAAAGTGATCTATAGATTCAATGCAATCCCCATCAAAATTCCAATGGCATTTTTCTCTGAGATGGAAAAAGCTATCCAGACATTTATATGGAACAACAAAAGACCATGCATAGCCAAAGCAATCCTGAGCAAAGAGAATAAACCTGGAGGCATAGCACTACCTCACTTTAAACTATATTACAAAGCTAAAATACTCAAAACAGGCATAAAAATAGGCACACAGATCAATGGAATAGAATAGAGAACACAAAAATCAATCGATACCCCTACAGCTATCTGATCTTTGACAAAAGCAACAAATCTACAAACATACTGGAGAAGAGACTGCCTTTTGAACAAGTGGTGCTGGGAAAATTAGATAATCATATGTAGGAGAATGAAACTAGACCTGTACCTTTCACCATGTACCAAAATCAACTCAAAATGGATTAAAGAATTAAATATACAACCCAAAACAATAAAACTCTTTAAGGAAAACATAGGGGAAACAATTCAGGAAGTAGAGTGGGCACAGACTTCATGAATAGGACCCAAAAAGCACAGGCAACTATAGGAAAAATAAACAAATGGGATTATATCAAACTAAAAATCTTCTGTACAGCAAAAGAAAAAATCAACAGAGTAAAAAGACAACCAACAAAGTGGGAGAAAATATTTGCAAAATATACATCTGAGAAAGGATTAACATCCAGAATATATAAGGAATTCAAACAACTTTACAGCAAAAAAACAAATTAACCCAATTAAAAAATGGGCAAAGAGCTGAATAGGCATTTCTCAAAGGAAGATATACGAATTGCCAACAGACACATGAAAAAATGCTCAACTTTATGCAGCATCTGGGAAATGCAAATCAAGACCACTTTGAGATACCAACTCACTCCCGTTAGGATGGCTAATATCCAAAAGACTGAGAATGATAAGTACAGGAGAGGTTGTGGCAAGAAAGGAACTCTCATACACTATTGGTGGGGCTGCAAAATGGTGCAGTCTTTATGGACAATGGTATGGAGGTTCCTCAAACAATTACAGATAGATCTACCATATGCCCAGCCATTCCACTGTTGGGAATATAACCAGAGGAATGGAAATCATCATGCCAAAGAGATACCTGTACTCCAATGTTTATTGCAGCTCTATTCACAGTAGCCAAGAGTTGGAACCAGACCAAATGTCCATCATCAGATGAGTGAATAAGGAGAATGTGATATATCTACACAATGGATATAGAAAAGAACTAAATAATACCATTCGCAACAACATGGATAGACTTAGAAAAAATTATATTAAGTGAAACGAGTCAGGCACAGAAAGAGAAATACCACATGTTCTCACTTATTTGTGGGAGCTAAAAATAAATAAATAAGTAGATAGATAGAAAACTAACTAACTAACTAAATAAATAAATACACAAACAAATCAAAGGTTGGGGGAAGAAGAAGACAGAATAACCACAAAAATTCCTTGAACTATTTAAGTCAAGTGAACAGATATGATGACGGGGCGGGGAGAGGGTGGAGAGGAACGGGTAAAGGGGCATGAAAATCAACTGCAATGTATGTTGAGAAGTAAAATTTAAAAAGAAAATTAAAATTGAACTTCAAAGTATTTAATAAAATTATTTGTAGCACTTCAACTGTCAAGCCACCCACAAAATTTAATCAATCTAATAACTAAAAAAAATTATGCAAACAAAAAGATAATTCTTCTGGTGTGAATTTCAAATTTTCAATGAAATTTATCACAAGAAAAACACTTAAAGTCTGGGAATTAAATTTTAAAAATCAAAATTCAATGATTTTCTAGATCATATATATCATAGTTTTCAATCCTTATCTTTATTGAATTTTTGGTTTTTAATATATATGGGTATTTTAAATTCTTTTTATTGACATTCACATATTATATGGATAATTTTCTTTCAACAGTAGTGAACTATAAGAGGAAACCTTAGGCTCTTGAGCAACTGATTCTCACACCACATTTGGTGCTACTGTTAAAACTTCATTTTCACAGCATTATATATATATTTTTAAATGTGATTCAGGATAAAACCTGGCTTACAAAGTCACAACTTCCAAGCAAATTTTAAACACAGTCTGGAAGACTCTATTCATTCGTTTATAACATGCAACTCTGTGAATCAAATATAGACACGATAATTTTAGATGCTTTTTGCAGTTGCATCACCAACAAATGGTTTGTTTAAAAATACAGTTGTATTTTAAAAAGCACACATGCTACCATAATATTTTAACACCCCTTGTGAGGTAGCGGGAAGCAAAAAAAGCAATTCTTTTTTTTCCCTCTTTTTTCAGAAAAAATACATCCTCCATTTCTACCTTTTTGTTTGTGAGCCTTAAACTTTTGCCTAGACCAATGGTTTTTCAACCTTTTTTACACCAATCGAAATCACTTTTCAAATTATATTTTCTGGAGAACCTAACCCACACAAAACAGGCGACAGCAGAGCTGATCTGGTTGAGGCAGAGGCTCTGGCTCCCTGCAGGTGGGGCTGCTGCCGTCTTTACCGCCTTCACCTTCCTTCTGTGGCTTCTGAAGGGAGTGAAGCTGGTGCCCCTTGCTCCAGGGCAGTCCCAGTTTGTGCCAGTTGTTCCAGCATAATTATGAATAGTTTCCCTTGCACTATTACATGTGAAGAGGTCACAGAACACTGATGAAAAACACTAGCCTAGAATGTTCCAGAAGTCAGGTGACAAGTTCTCTCATTGAGGTACCAACAGCACCAATACAGCCAGGCTATATGACATTCCAGATGACTTTGGCTGTCCCATAGGCAAAAGCCTATCACCATCTCTACCAATGTAGTCTTCCCGAATTCAGTGTTCCTGCTAATTCTACGAACTGCCTAGTCTTTAAAGCCAAAACCCTAGTTCATTTTTACTTCTTTATTCTCCTTGCACCAAAATTCATTGAGTTGTCAATTTCTATCAGTTCTTATCTCCAGATGTCTCTCCTACGTGCCTTTTACCTCTACTGTCACTGTTATTTCTCTAATGAAAGTCCACGTTTGCTCTGACATCCGGTGGGCCAAGGCACAACCCCTCTCGACCTTTCAATTCCTATTTCAAACATCACCTCATCAATTCTCCCCCTTGCAATTTGCCATCACCCCCACAAACCTTTCCCCATCCTTCTCCACGTAAAGCAGTCTCTCCTCCGAACGTCATTAGAACTTCATCCGTGCCTCACTTAGGACTCACGCAATGTTCCATCTATGATTATAATATTTGAATGTCTTTTTTCCTCTATTAACTTATTAGTTCTTTGAGGATGAGATTTATGATTCACCTTGGTGTTTGTGATAACACCTTGCACTTTGGAGGCCTGTGAATGTTTATCAAATGGGTAACTGAATGGATGAAAAATAAATGCAAAGATATAAGTTGCTTTCAATATATTCATTGTTTCAACCTTTAGAGTCTGACATGAATTATGATGTGCTGTGCAAACAGGATAGTCTACTTAGTTTGTCCCAAGCATAAGCTGCCCTTTATGATTCTTTTCATAAGTAACCCATATACAGAGATTTTCCCTTACCATCTGCTACTTCTACATGCCCTCCAGGTTTTCAAAATTCAAATCAAAATTAAGTTTCTCCTCACCATTAGCCTAATTAGCTAGCTCCACTGAGCAACACTGTGATTCTATATCATTTAACCAATCCCTATTCTCTGATACTGCCAACTTTTAATCATGCAAATAACACAAAAAGCAGGTAAAACTAATTTCACAGTTGTCTATACCATAAATTTCTCAGACACATTTCTAATAGCTCACAGTTTTCCACCATTTTTGTGTATCAGGCACTGTTCTAAGAGTTTTAAAAGGAAGAATCCATTGATTTTCACTATAGTCCTCATAAAACCGTTCATTAACATCCCCCTTTTAAAAATTAGAAAGCTGAGGCCATGGAGACAAGGAAGCAGCAAAACTGGGCTTCAAATACAGGCAGTATGGAAACAGCCTCCATGCTTGTAGCTACTACATGTTTCTGCTTCTCAGAGCTTTGAACATGCCGTGCCTGATGTTCTGAGATTAATCAGGCAGTGTAATAAAAAGCCTTCAAAGTTAGGCAAACTGGAGTTCGAAGTCTACATCTGCTACTCTGTAGCTCTGAGACTTGAAATGAAATATGTAACTAAAACTTCAGTTTTCTTATCTCTTATATAGGGAAAATACTAGTGTTGTGAGGACTGAAAGAGTTATGATACATTTAACAAAAATACCCAGCAACAGACAACATAAAGTGTGTGCCCAATACACAATAAAAAAGTGGAAATTTATAATTCAAAGTTGATTCATACAAAACCAAGGGGCCAATTACTGTATTGTCTCCACCCTTGCCCTAAGGTCTACAGCCATTAGACTAAGCGAGAGTATATGGTAAGTAGTTCAGAGACTGGGCTCTGGATTTAGTCTGTCTGGGTCTAAATCCGATCTACAAAATACAAGCAGTGTTGAAGTGAAGCACATTTTTTAACCTCATTAAGCTTCAGTTTCTTCAACTATCAGGTGATAATAACAATAACACCTATATCATAAGGTTATTATAAAAATTCTGAGTTAAAACCATGAACAGGGCCTACCTAGTACATCGCAAGTTGTTATTACTAACTGGAACACCTCAGACCAAATTGCTAAAATACCTACTGAGTGTTCTTTATGCATTTTTGGAACTTTTCTGTTACAATCTTGTATAACAATGCAAGGATCATTGTGGCAAGCAGAATTCTAGATGTCTCTCAGGACCTTACTCTCCTAGTGTTACTCCTGTGATTATGTTACCTTACATGACAAAAGAGATTTGCAGATGTAATCAAGGGAGATTATCCTAGTGGACGTAATCTAGTTTAAGCTCTGTGCCCTTTAAAACAGAGTTTTCTCAGGCTGGAGACAAGATAGGAAGTGAGTGGCCTCCAGGAACAGAAAGTAAACCCCAGATGACAACCAGCAAGAAATGGGACCTCAGTCTGACAGCTGCAAGGAATTAAATTCTTCCAGCATCCTAAATGGACATGAAAGCAGATTCTTCCCCAAGTTTCCAGATTAAGAGCTCAGTCTAGCTGACACCTTGACTTCAGTGTTTTGCAACCTTGAGCAGAGAACCCAATCACCTTGTACTGAACTTCTATCTTACAAAACTGTGAGATACTAAATGGGTGTTGTTTTAAGCTAAGTTAGTGGTAAGTTACTGAGCAAAAAAAAAAAAAACAACCGCCCCCCGCAATACGATTATCTGTCTAAATGACTGATTCATCATTTCAATCGATTCTAATTATTTTAACCAACTGTATTTACTTCCAAGTACTTACTCCAATCTAATCTCTCTTTCACTAGTTGCTTACAAGTAATAATCACTCCCATAAAAGAGACAATTATTTGACTTTCTATTGTGCCTTTCATTTTCCATCCTCCTGCTCTTAGTAATCGTTCTTAGTTGCCAAGGTGTACCTCCTCTCTATTTCTCAGTTCTTCCGGGACTTCTATTTAGCATCTCTCATTATGTCTTAAATTCCTCTACCTAGGGCATGCCTTATACAAACATTTTCCATTCCTGGTCCTTTAACAATGGGTTTCCCAACTCTTGATGATAAAAATGTTTGGCAATGGAGATACTGATGATCATACTGATAAGAAAAATCTAACAACAGTGGCAGCAACAGCAACAGCGCAACCTCCACTGTGTTAAATAATTAGAATGTCCCACACTCTGTGTTAAATACTTACATTCTCTCATTTATTCCCTTCTGTCAATCCTATTAGATGGCTTTTAAAAACCCCAGTTTGTAGATTCAGAAATTTGAATTCAGATAATTTCGGGTTTTTTTTTTTGGTGGCTAACTGGTAGGGGGATCTGAACCCTTGACCTTGATATTCTAACACTGCTCTAACTAACTGAGCTAACCAGTCAGGTCCTGAACTCAGATAGTTTAAAAGACCCATCTAATATTACATAGCAAAGAATACACACCAAATCAATTTGACTCCAAAGTTCCTACTTTTAACTGGATTTCAGTCTTCAATTGGCTCAAGTGCTAGGAGATATTGGGGAGTTTAGGATTCTGAGCTCTAATAGAGCTTTGCAGAATGACATTTTTTTTAGAAAATTTAATCAACATGTATTTAACAGCTACTTCTGCCAAGGTGTTGTTCAAGACACCGGGAGCACAAAAATGAGTAATCTGCCATCTCTTCAGGGGTTCAGAGTCAAGGCAGGAAGACATGAGAAAAATATTTCTTTAAATTGGGTCCTGAGGGATAGGTAAGATTGTCAAAGGGAGGGGAGTTCTTGTCAGAGGAGACAGCAGGTGCATTGCTACAGAAGGCTTGAATCAGTTTGGCAAGACTGGGAAACAATGAGCATTTGGGTGAAGATGAAGATAGCCAAGCAGTGAAAGAAACAAGAGGCTGGAGGGGCATACACAGGGGACAAACTTAGCAGAGTCTGCCATAACCAACAATTACACTCAGTGCGGAGGCAGCTGATTAGACTTAAACAAGGTCAGCAGTGTAGATAGCATTTATTGCATTATTACCATGTTCCTGGCACTGAGGCAAGTGATTCACATAGATACTATATTTTCTAATCATTGTAATCACCTTGTGAGGCAAAATTTTTAAGCCCATTTTACAAATGAGGAAAGTAAGGTTCCGAGAGATTAATTGACTTGTTTAGTTGAGAGCAATTAAGAGGTTGATTCAAAATTCAACCCCAGACTTCCAGTCAAGATGGCAGAATAGACAGTCCTCAGTGTCACTCTTGCCAACAAATCAACTAATTTACAATGATAAAAAAGCAATGACAGCCAAGCTGGGGCCACTAGAGCTCAGGGGAAGAGGAGGAGAGACCTATGGAGTGCATGAAGGTGGGAGAAGCCATGATGAGAGAAAGAAAAAAACCTCTCTGACTGTTTTGAATCCCAGCCACTTCCAGGCTAGAGCTGCTGAGCACACACAGAGCAAGAACTGGCAAAAACCGCAGCTGTGCCCTTCAGATGAAGTTGCTTGGAGGTGGCATGGGAGAAGAGGGCCCTGGTGGCCCCCGGGCCAGCAAGACCACTAATAGGGTTTCCCTGGACCCACATAGGACCAAGGAGCCACAACAACTGAAAAAAAGGAGTCACTCAGAAGCTGGTGAGTCATCACAAGGGAATGGAGCATGGCCTGTCCCATGGGAAGTGTTTGGAGCACGGGTGGTTGGGGAGACAGGCCCACTGGTGGAACACTAAGGCACAGCAAGGACAGCTGATCTGCCCCCCAATCAGCCTAGGACCACTCAGAGGAGAACGGCCATGAATATAGAATAGAATGGGATGCAGTTTGATGAAAAGACTCAGGCCCAGACCAGAGTTTCTGATCTCTTGAGAGCCAGAAGTACCTATAAAGTCAACCATTAAAACCTGAGCTACAAAAAAAGCCTTCCCTAGGGAAACAGCAGTAAAGCAACAATTTAGCTCAACCACAGAGCTCAAGTCTTGTCCCCACAGGAAGTTCCCCCATTTTAGAAGTAAGCAAAGGACAACAAATTAGTTCCAGTGCAGTATGAGTGGTGGGAACAGCAAATAATCCAACACAGACCTGAAATTAAAAACAAAGTACCCACAATCACAAAGTTTGATATTAACTAGAAAACATCTCATTTCACCAAAACTCACCTATTTACAGCTAGAAGGATTGGAAGTCTCATGGGCTACCAAGCCAGAAAGAGGGGAGGGCTGGGGGCCTCAGCCATGCTCCCAGACACCCACAACCACTCCCAAGGGTGGGGGCTTTGGGCCTCAGTCACCACCCCCCCAACATGAGCAACCAGCCAGCGACAACCACCAAACCACTCCAGGAAGTGCCCTGGGCTCTCCCAAGCTAGGGAGGTGTGGGGCCTTGGGCCTCCGTCATGCCTTCCCAACACAAGCAACCAGCCCAGCAATGACCACTGAACCACTGCAGGAAGCGCCCTGGGCTCTTCTGAGCTGGGGCAGTGGGGAGCCAAGGGTCTTGGTCATGCCCTGCCCCCCAACATGAGCAACCAGCCCAGCAATGACCACCAAGCTGCAGCAAGAAGGGCTCCAGTTTCCTGAGCTGGGGTGGTGAGAAGCAAGGGCTTTTGCCACACCTCCAGCATCTGCACCCAGCCTGGCAATGACCAAGCCACCACCGGAAGCCCCCTGTGCTCCCCTGTGGGAATGAAGGAGGTGCCACAGGCCTCAATCCCACCTCTTCTTCCTCCTTCTTCCATCCCATTTCCTTCCTCTTTCCCCTCTCCCCCTCCCTCCCAACTGCTCGGCAACAACATTCTAGAACGTAAAAAAATACTATTAATAAATAAATAAATAAAAATAAATGTATATACAGAAAGTAAAATAAGCTTCCACACCCCACTGTGGAAGCTCTTTACAATAGCCACTGGGTTATTGGGCAATCACTCTCTTGTGATTCCCCCATGCATTAGCCCCCCCCCCACATGTTAAAATATTAAAATTGTTATGCTTCTTTGAACAAAATTCAAACCCAGACTTACCTGGAGCCAAAGCCCATGTCCTTAACTACTAAATGTGACCAGGTCCCAGGCCTCAGTGATAAAGTGGAAATCAGCAGTTAGGGCATTACTTGTAGTTTAAAATTAAAGGGACTTACTAGCCAATTAAATAGTTTTGTTTACTTATGCAGTAATTATAAACACAATCTCTCTCACCTAAAAGTTATGTTCTTATGATATTACAGCAGCAGTAAGAGGGAGAGAGGGAGAGATTGAGAGAGAGAAGGAAAACTCACTTTCTCTTTGGATTTACGCAAGGTGAATTTGAAATTCCTTATCTTTATACTCTTCTGTAGGAATTTATTTTAAAACCTCATTGTGCACTTCTGCAGACCTTAAATCTTAAATATGCATATTCACATAAAGTCCTCAGATTATCAGAGACACACGATTCCCCAGTGGCTTTAAGGGTTCTGGGTAACAAAAGCATGGGCAACCAAAGGAAAAATAAACAAATGGGATTATATCAAACTAAAGAGCTTCTGCACAGCAAAAGAAACAACTAACAGAGTTAAAAGACAACCAACAGAGTTGGAGAAAATATTTGCAAAATATACATCTGACAAAGGATTGATATCCAGAATATACAAGGAACTCAAACAACTTTACAAGAGAAAAACAAGCAACCCAATTAAAAAACGGGCAAAGGAGCTAAGTAG
>NW_007726536.1:613605-620050 GCF_000696425.1 Galeopterus variegatus | reverse complement strand
GGGGGGGGGGGGGGGGGGGAGAAGACATAACAACCACAATTCCTTGAAGTTGATCCGACAAGCAAACAGAAAGAACATTGTTGGGTGGGAGGGGGGAGATGGAGGAGGGAGGGAGGTTTCAGTAATGGGCCACAGTAATCAACCACATTGTATATCGACAAAATAAAATTTTAAAAAAAACATTAAAAAAAACAGAAAAAAAGGTTCTTGGTAAAATAAAAACATAAATATGAGTTTGTCATTTACTCTTTTCAATAATTTGAGAATAAAGTGTCCCTATCTCATTTAAAGTATGGTAGATATCACTTTTTTTTTCCTTTACCAAGTAGGAATGCTCAGCTTATATCTCAAATATTATTTATTAAGCTGAAAGGAACACAGCTTGAAACTTAATCAAGACATCAGTCCTTGATTAAGGGAAAAAAACTGCCTATTGTGAGTTTACCATGCAGATGGGAAAATGCCATATATCCTCATTAAAATAGTACCAAAACATCAACGCCCAAGCAAATAATTACTGCTGTCAGAATTGAGAGAAAGAAAAGATTTTGGTGGTAATCTGTGAAAGAGAGGGAGTGGCATATGATCTGAGTCTTGCAAGAAGGATCAGATTTTAATGATTTTCGTTGAGGGGAGGAAAGAGAACATTGAAAGGAAGGTGCTGGGCATCAGCAATGGCAAAGAGGTTGAGAAGCAGTTATTTTTTTTCTGGATAAAAATAGGTGACCAGTTATCTGCAGGTTAAAGTTTGCCTAGAAAAACAGGTTTTAATATTTGGTTGATCACTGACGTCCTTAGGGCTGTGATGAAAACTAGGAACTCACTTCAAAAGTAATTGTACAAATCCAAATATCCTAAAATATCCTATTGTACAGAAACAGCTACTGTCAGCATTTTGAAACACATTATTCTAGAGATTCATCTCTGGTCTCATATATATAGGTGTATTTATATAAATCGATTGATTAGTTTTATGTGTGTATTTATGGGTATTTATGTATATACTGTCCCCTCCCCACAGTGGCTGATATCAAATTTGGTTATTTGCAGCAACAGATTGAAGTGCAGAGAATGGTCTGTATTTTGGAACCAGAAATACTGTTATATTCAGAATTCTTTTATTAGAATGAATGTCTATTCCTTTGAATATTTTTATCTCTTCAGAATAAACATAGCTTTTTCTTAATTATATTTAAGTAAAACTACATGCTCATAGTAAAAATTTCAAGCAATACATAAGTCTATGAAAGAGTGAAAAATCGGGGGAAATTCTACCAAAAATGGAGGGGCTGTTGAGCCGCAGAATAACACAATTAATGAAGTTCTCCAATTTGGTAATGCTATATGAGATGAATTGGAAAGAAAAAGCCTAAAAGCCAGGAAACCAGTTAGACAACCATGTAATCATTTGATAAATAACTGAGGCCAAGAGGTAAACTGTCACCAGCCGTGACAGTGAGAGCCAAGTTGCGATGAGCATCTGATTTGTGCAAAGCACTACAATAGACACACTTGATAAATAACTGAGGCCAAGAGGTAAACTGTCACCAGCAGTGACAGTGAGAGCCAAGTTGCGATGAGCATCTGATTTGTGCAAAGCACTACAATAGACACACTCTGAAGAAAATGAAAAAGACACATGACCTGTGCCCTCTCGGAGCTCAATTTAGTGGAAGAGACCAGTTCAGGCATAATTGAGGCTCACAAAACATGGCTGGGGAATTTGTGTGAATAAGATTAATTCCTAGTACCTGTCCTTTTTCAGCTTCCTGCTATGTTGAAGAACATTTCAAATCCATGTTTTTAATTTAGGGTTAGGAGACGCGTGGTTGAGCAATAGAGAATTACTATATCAGGGCTATGGTGGTACCAACGTTTGGAAACCTTTAAATCAATATAAATCAGTTGATTTTGGAATGCAAAGAAAGACATAGGTTTGTATAAAAAGAAGGGCTCCAGAGCTATAGTCAGTCGCCTGAAGGGCGGATGTAATCTCCTTTAAAGGTGAAGCCTCATAAAATACTTATCTTTCAGTGGCTGTCTGGCCAGAAGGGTCAGGCTCCGGTTACATTTGTTAATAATTATCTGAGTAAAGAATTATTTTGGAATGTGTCTAAAGCTAATTTTCAAAGCAACAGTAAAATATGAGATCCATTGAGAAGACAACAATCATTTGAAAACAAAAGAAGAGAAAGAATGAGTGAGAGAAAATTAACAATTTTGCAAGTAGCTGAGGTTTTCCCCCCAATAATATGGATTTCAGTTTCTTATTATCTTAAATATTTTTTAACGACTTCACTTCTTTACATTAACACAGGAAACATACAATAGTTTATTTTATTTTTCATGCATTTGTCTGATAAAAATTAACTGTAATGATCTGTGAAAGGTAGCACAGCTAGAAATAAAAGTTAAATTTATAGTATTGCTGTGATTTTATTCAATATTCTATTGTAATGTAATTTTCAATAGCGTTTTTGACTAGATGAAGGAGGACGTGTTAAAAATACTCGTAAGTCTGAGAATGTAGACATGATTAAATCGTTTCATACTCAAGTCTCCATCTTATTCTTTCATAGTTATTGAGACCAGATCACGTTTTAATGTCTTATTATCCTTGTATTATGTAATTAAAAACTTAAAATATATGCAAAACGTGTTAAAAATACTCGTAAGTCTGAGAATGTAGACATGATTAAATCGTTTCATACTCAAGTCTCCATCTTATTCTTTCATAGTTACTGAGACCATATCACGTTTTAATGTCTTATTATCCTTGTATTATGTAATTAAAAACTTAAAATATATGCAAATAAATATTAATGTATGACTTACTTATGGAAACATATAGATTTTAAATTGAAATGGAACTGTGTGCTCCCCATTTTAATTTTCCTAGCACCATCTAAATCTTTTTTAATAATCTAAACACAACTTCTAGGCTGGGAGTGGCTGCCATTCATTTTTTGATTCAATTCCAAAGTTCCTTTCAGAGTAATAAAAACATTTTCTAAGGAAGCAGAAAATAACTTACTTCATTATTTAAGCAGGTCAGTCTCTGTTTTTTTCTAAGCTCACCATGAATTTGGCTTCAATGACATCTTTTCAGAAAGGTTTTTAGAGGAGAAATGACGTCACCGTTGAAGTTGTCTAGCTTGACTCTTTCCCAGAGACATTGTTCTAGACTAAATATTAGAAATGAGAGGCCCAAAGACAGAACTCTTCAAAGACATGCGTAGATTTAGATCTAGATCCACATCTGGTATTTCTGAGGAAAAGATTGTACTTTGAAAGTAATTCAGAGGAACACAGAACTTTAGAAGAAATTAGGTATCTTTCAACATACAAAATAGTAGAATAATAAATCACCACGATCAATTCAGAAAAAGATGAAGTTGGATGTTATTAAATTATACTTTTTATTCTAATTTGTAAATTATATTTTCTACTGGTAAGGACATAAGGCTCACCAAACAATATAAATTAAATATCTTAAAATTATATTGAAAGTAAATGATCAAATGTATGTTAGGAAAGGCCCTAGAATACACGTATAATTTCTCTATCTTGTCTCAAATTGATGGATTCCAATACATCATCTAAATTCTACTGTAAATTTTAAGAATGTAAATTTTAAGAATGGGTAAATTGAAAGAAGTAGCAAAAAGGGATTTTGCCATATGATTAAATAAAAGATGTCAGTGTAGGTCAGGTGTGCTTTCTACACAATGCAACCAAATTATTTGGATCAGGTGTCCATTTGAACATTTAAGCTCCCCCAATCATATTTCTCATTATTTTTTTTAAAGAATTAAAATAAATAGCCTTCAGCTTTGTCTACTTTTTAAAAAAATAATTGTAAGGCCCTTGATTATTTTTCTTACCTAAAGTGCTCCAAATGCTTCATAATTTATCTCCTGTTGTTCTAGGCTTCCTCACAATCCAATCTTATGACTTGTTAAATGTCAAGCCCTTCACTGACTCTCTTTGGCCTCCAGCCTAGCACACAGACCCTTGATCTTCTCTGGCACACTTTATCTGACCCTTCTGTTTTGATATCCCTACTTACACCCCAAGCTATCTCCTCCAGAAAAACCTTTATTCTAGTTCCCTGTCTAAATGCTTAATAGCTGTGCTAAGCTAGAGAGGTCACTACTTTAGGCCAAAATCCAGTGACCATTTTATTTTTTAAATAACTCTCACCACCAGCTGATAGTTATTAAATACTAAAATATTGTAAGCCATAAATATAAAAATGATGAAATTTTCATGTAGTTATTTTTATTTAAAGATTTAAAATATCTTAAAAACAGTCTATTTAGCAGCAGTCGCCAACAGGACTTTTTTGCTCTTCAACTTTTTTATACTCACAAAAATTTATAACCACATTCATTTCAAGTTCAGCATCTTCATAAAGTGACCACAGAAACAGAAAGTCAATCTGAATTTGAAAAGGTCTTTATTTTTCAAAATATTTTAAGGTGGATCCTCAATTACATCATGTTAAGAAGAATTTCATTCTAGATGGCTAACAGAAGAACTTTTGTCAGTAGAACTGACAAAATGTGCCTGGAAAATGTTCAGCTATTTTGAAAATAAATGTCAGGACATCAGCTCCCTATTTCTCTTGCCGCAGGCTATCGTTATTTGGCTACATAACATTCATTAGCACTAGCTCTATGTATTAACCCATCAAAGATGTGTCAACAAAGTGAGGCAGGAGTTTCTGCTAATCGACCTTCAATTCTGTAATGTCACACACATAAGAAACTTACTTTGGCTTTCTTCCTTAACGTTAGTGTTTCAGCTGGGCAGTTTTCTGTAGATTTATATCTATAAATATATTTTTAAAAAAACCCAGAAAAGTAGCTATTATTTTTCAGTCAGTAATGCTGGTCAATTAAATATGACAGAAACAATATAAAATGTAGATTTGATGAAGGACAGACATACAAAACTGACATACATAAAGCCCTTATAATTACAATACTGGTAATGTTAACATTCTGTGAGTCTCTATCTCTTATGTTCTTTCTTCATTAGTGCATTAGAAATAATTTCAAGGTAATCACAGAAAGAACAAATCAGCTTTAACTTATTTGTATTTTTTTAACATAAATTATACCTGGCAACAATATGAGAAAAGAAAATACAGTTGTCCCTTAGTAACCATGGAGGACTGGTTCTAGTACCCCCTTGGATACCAAAATCCACGGATGCTCAAGTCCTTTATACAAAATGGTGTAGTATTTACACATAACGTAGGCACATCCCCCCCTATATTTTAAATCATCTGTAGATTGCTTATAATACCTAGTACAATGTAAATGCTATGTAAATAGTTATGTTATATTGCATTTGTATTTGTATTTTTTTATTATTGTATTGTAATTTTTTATTATTATTTTTTTTCGAATATTTTTGGTCCTTGGTTGAATGTGTAAATGCAAAATTCACAGATAACAAGAGTGGACCATACAGCCCCACATCAGTAAATAGGTAGATATCTTTCACTTAAGATCTCATTGTCACTGCATATTATTTAAAATAATTCATCTTAGGGCCAGCCCAGTGGCGCACTGCTACAGTGTGCCACTTGGGAGCACGGCGGCGCTCCCGCCGAGGGTTCGGATCCCACATACAGACCGGTTCCCACTCACTGGCTGAGCGAGGTGCAGGTGCAACACCGAAGGTTGCGATCCCGTTGCCGGTCCCAGTCCGGTACGGGCGCGACACTGAGGGTTGCAATCCGTTGCCGGACATGAAAAAAAATAAATAAATAAAAATAATTCATCTTATTTTTAAAGCTACTCTAAAAATTGTTTTGAGAATTGGTAAAGGGCTACAAAACATATTTACATTGTGTAATGATAAAATTTTTAAAATTTTTAAAAATTAAAAAAATTGTTTTGAGGATGGATTGGGTGCATATATGGAAAGAGGGAAGAGAAGTAGACTTGGGTAGGAAATGTCATTTATTTTCTGGCCCGTGTAGTTCTGTAACTTATTTATGCAGTTAAATCAAAACTTCGTCTTCAAATTGGTGACACCAAGATTTCTCTATAAGGATGTTTATCATGCCATTGTACATAACAGCTAAAAAGTGAAAACCACTTGAATGCCTATACTATGGGATTAAGTGATCAATATAGGATGTTGAGATGACAGGATGTTATATAGCCATTAAAAGAGTAAAAAACATTATTATAAGTAAGAAAAGATCATAAAATACTATCTTATAAAATAAATATATGTGTGTATATATGTATATTAGCTGAACACATATGTATATGTAGGATAAATACTGGAAGGACATGCACAAAAATAGAAACATGGTTTATATTTGTGTCATGGGATTATGGATGATTATTAATTTCTTCTTTTCTCTTATCTGCATTTTCTAAATTCGTAAAGTGTGTATTTCTTACTTTTGTATTAAACCTAG
>NW_007726536.1:606137-612605 GCF_000696425.1 Galeopterus variegatus | reverse complement strand
TCTTCAAATTGGTGACACCAAGATTTCTCTATAAGGATGTTTATCATGCCATTGTACATAACAGCTAAAAAGTGAAAACCACTTGAATGCCTATACTATGGGATTAAGTGATCAATATAGGATGTTGAGATGACAGGATGTTATATAGCCATTAAAAGAGTAAAAAACATTATTATAAGTAAGAAAAGATCATAAAATACTATCTTATAAAATAAATATATGTGTGTATATATGTACATTAGCTGAACACATATGTATATGTAGGATAAATACTGGAAGGACATGCACAAAAATAGAAACATGGTTTATATTTGTGTCATGGGATTATGGATGATTATTAATTTCTTCTTTTCTCTTGTCTGCATTTTCTAAATTCCTTTAGTAAATGTGCTACAAGTATAACTTTTCTAATAAGAAAAGGAAATAAAATATATTTTAGGATTGATATACTTTAGGAAAAAAGATTAAATATATACAAAATATCTATGTGGAGATATGTGTGCATATATATATATGTACATACATGCTTAATTTAAAATATGTCACTGATAATATTTTCTCACACAAAAATGCTTCTGATCCTGGATTGATAGCAGTGCAAATAAATGATCAACAAAATAATTTTTACTTCCATTTTGCATTCTGATGGCTTAGCGAAAGTAAAAATAAGCTAGTGTCTTATGGGTGAGTTCCACAGCCTTGCCCTTATCTTGTAGGCATTAATTCAAGGTTGGATACATTTTCAATTTTCCTTTTAATCAAATCTATGAGCCAGAAACCAGGAGAGGATATCACTGCAGCTGAGTTGCTGCTGTAGTCCCTCACCTCCAAAACTGAAGATTAAGCATATCCAGAGTATAAAGTTCACCTAGCCAAAACAATGGAGTAAAAAAGCATACTACACACACACACACACACACACACACACACACACACACACACACACCCACACCACAGTGTATTTCAAGATTCAGTAAGAATTCTTCGGACACATTTTAATATGTGAAATCATTCTGCTTCTACTTAAAAAAGAAAATAAACCACGTAATCACATACATACTTTTAAAAGAGAAAACAAAAAAGAGGCAAAAATAAATTTTCATAATCTCACCATTCTAATAAACCACAAATGAAATTAAGAAAATATTTATATTTAATTGTAATGATTAAAAGACACTTAACTCTATTATATGAGTTTATCTATATCAGTATTACATCATTATTACAATCCTGAATGTTCAAATGTAAATAATAGGTAAAATTTTGGGGGGTTTCCATGATTATTTAAAATTTATTCTCCTGTAACAAATGTGTCCACATGCCTGTATTATAATTTTCATAGTCTCCTATAATTTTCCATTACAAGGATCACAGAAAGTGTATGTAATAATATAATTTTAAAATGTATTTTATTAATACACCTCCTCAGTAGGATCATAAGCAATTACAGTAAAAGGACCATTCTAGCTTATGCCCATTCTGGTACCCCAGCACCCAGCTCAATGTTTGGCACAGTGTAAGACTGCATCTTACAGTTACCAATAAATGAATGAAAAGCCTCTTCCCTGAATCAGCATCACTTGACTCACTTTGAAACTCCTAACTTCTTTTGAATCAAATATCTCTTCTCACAGCATTTCCTTACATTTCTTCTTTAAGAACTAATAATATCTATTTTATAGGATTATTTTTAAAATTATGCATGTAGCAGGATGCCTATGCATGAATGTATAACACTTGCCACTGTTGTATATTAGAAATACCACGCATTCTGGAATAAAATTCGCCTGGATTCAAATGCTTGTTCGATTATGTACCTGTGTGATCTTGGGCAAGTTATCTTAACTTCTTTGAGCTTTAATATAAACATTTATAAAATATAAATGTGTACAACATAACTAGCCATGGTTGTAGCTGTGAATAATAAATAGCATGTACGCAGTATCTGGTACATAGAAGGAATTTCCATAATATTAGTTCCGACCCCTGACATACTTAGGCATTAATACTAAGTAGCAACCAAGTGATTCTGGTCATTTACTTTTTTTCAGAATTTCATGTCTTATACCCTATTTAGAAAATCACCACACGGAAGAAAAAATCCACGAAACTAATGCTATCTGTGAAGCTATCTCAGGATCATGGACTGACTTTACCAAAACAGTAAATAATTGGCTCCTGGAAGTGTCACATTTGTGGCATAATAACACTAATGCAAAAGAAAAAAAAAAGTGAAAAGCACAAAGAAGCTATAGACACAAGGAAAAATAATCAATTGTGGCAAACATAATCTAATGAAGCAACAAAGTCCACACATTAATTTATGAGAGTGTCACAGTTTGTCCTTCAAAGCAAATGGCCAAGATATTAGAATCACCTTACAAGGGAAGTAACAACATACCTGCCTGTTTTTAATGATAGTATGTTGCCAGGTTTTTTAATCTGCTGGAAGAAAACATGATTTATTGAAACAACACACTTTGTGACATATTCCATTGTTCTACCCATAATTAGTAGAGACATACTTCACAGGTATTCGACTAAAGTTAATTGGGTCCTAGACATAAAAAATACTGTGACGTTAATATAGCAGTTAGACTGCACAGTGGCTCCTATGGCCATTGACTCAATTTTATTTTTAAGCAATCTCTTGTTTTATTCAGGGATAACAGGAAAGAACATGCAAATAAATGAAATTCACATACAAAAGCCAAATATCTGAAACACGACCATCTTTTCCTACAAAACTAACAAAAATAATACTTAATTTTTATTAGTCAATAAATGTATACCACTTTACATGCATCATGTCATTTAACACCAGAACCCTGTGAGCATGGTTCTACCATTAACCCCAGTTTATAGATGAGGAAATCTGGGCTTACAGAAGTTGAGAAACTTAGCCAAGTTCACATAGTTGGTAATTGGCAAATCCCACTGAATGGACCATTTACCCCTACAAAACCTGTCTCTTAACCATTCCCTCTCAGGAACTGCAAGCAAGAATTTGTGCTAAATGATTAGAGAGTGTTTGCCATCATAGAGAACTCTTCGATGACCAACAGAAACACTAAAAAGCAAGCAATTAAAGCAAGAAATGTCAAAAAAGCAGGATAATGTATAGATTTTAGAAGTGAGGTAACCTTTGAGATCATTTTGCTCAGTGTCTTCATCAGAATGAGGCCAAGATAGGAAAGATAAGGAAGATTGAGTACAGGTCACTTTCTATGGCCTGACATCTTTCCATGACATCACTGTATAAAAACCTTAATAATATTTCTTTTTAAACACTTGGGAAAAGATTCCACCCTACTCCTGAGCTCTACCTTGATTTTGTAAGAATTCAACCATTTACATAATGTGCTATGTGGCTTTCCTCTTATTTTTCTGAAATAAATTGCCATGTCAGCAAAACCGATGCTTTACTGATCTGCTCTGCGGAAAAGGAAATGAAACATTCTATGAATGGGGTAATTTTCTTGTCTGAGTGGGAAAATAAGCAGTTAATGAACTAATGTTTAGCATATTTACAGAGTTGCTTCCAAGACACTAAAAAAGATACAACAATATTCAACTCACTTGTGGCTGCATCGTGGTTAAAGAACACAATTGAATTCTGTGATCAACATTAGTTCCAAAACACCTGGTTGTATCACAAAAAGATATTTTGGGGTCAGGAGCTTGTTCCAGGAAGTACCCCAGTTTAATTTCATCTTACTCTAGTCCCTGTTTCACTCTGCATGCTCTCAGCAATTCAATGTTTAATTTGTCTTGTTTGTGCTCTTTTGCCTTTCGAAATCGATGCTATTTTTTTCTATGAATACTTTTGATCTCTTCAAACTATTTTGTCTCACAGATCAACTATGTCCTTTCTTGCTTTAGGATATTCTGACTCCTTTACCCATTGCAGCAACACTTTGCAGGCCCAACATGTAATCCTAACCTAATTCAGAGCAATTAGATATATAGTGAACTCATTCATTCATTCACTCAACAAATATGAGTATTTACTCTATGACAGGTCCACGTTAGGAGCTGACCATACAATTGTGAATAAGTCACTGTCCAAATTCTTCACAGAGTTGAACACGCTTCATAAAGAGCTATGTATGTGCAGGGCATGGGTGTTATGGAAGAAACTGACCCTTTTTGGCTGCCACAGATGTCTTCTTAAGGGAAGCAATCCTGAACTGAGACTTCAAAAATTAGTAGGAACATTAGCCAGGTGAAGGATTGGAAGGAAACAGCATTTTAGCCAGAAAGGGTAGCATGTATTCTCTTGAGATATGGATATAAAGGAAGTAGTACCAATGTGCCAAAGGATTAGGCACACTTTTAAATTATAAAACAAAGGTTTGTCTTTTAATTATTGTCAGCTAAAGAGAGCAATGGCCATGGATCTCAAATCAGCACCATCATATACTTCCTCTAGAACCATGGGCTTGTCTGTTTCTTCATCTGTAAATGAGGATATGCTGTCTAAAACCACAGTAGTTGTGACAGTCAAGTGAGAAAAATCCATGTTACACATTAAGCATTAGGCCTTGCACAAAGTGTTTTAGCTGATAAATGTATTAACTTATTTTCAGGTCTAGATCAGGTTATTCTGGTGGAAAATTAGATCTGGTTATAGAAAAGACAGGAGGTCATTAATATATTTATAAATTGTAATATATTTAAATATATAATTATTTGAATGTTTATTACACACACACACACATCTCTGAACACAACACTTTAGGCTGTCATGAAAGAGCAAATGAATAAAGGTCCGGTTATAGAAAAGACAGGAGGTCATTAATATATTTATAAATTTTAATATATTTAAATATATAATTATTTGAATGTTTATTACACACACACACATCTCTGAACACAACACTTTAGGCTGTCATGAAAGAGCAAATGAATAAAGCAAATTCATAAAATTGGAAAGTTAAAACAGGAGAATGCTAAATGAAAGAATGAAACTCAGGTTTTTAACCATGACCTGAAATGACATTCGTTCTTAGAACTTGATATCTTAGGTGGCTTCAAGAGTCACTTTGGAAGTTGGTATCCTTTTTGTGTCCTCAGTTAAATTCCGGCACATGTGTTATTCTTCTGGGCCTGAATGTATAGCTGTTGAGTATGGACTGAAAAGCACGAGTATCTGATCAATCTGTATTAGGTTTTCCTTAAAGATGCCCCTACCCCATTCAGAGACAAGCAATGTTTTATTTTTAAAAGGCACTTCCTCAGTGAAGACTGCTTTCCTACAACTGCAAAAAGAGCTTTGGCATTTATTTCTGGAAGTCTGAAAAGAAGTGTTAATTATTTACTAGAGTAAGAGGTAGTTTACTAAACTAATCTGTTTAATGTTTACCAGAATCTGACTTTTTTTTTTTTTTTCTAAACGAGCCACCCTGCAATAGGCCCAAGTAGGGGATACTCAGTGTTTCTGCTTAATCTCACTTTTATCTTAACTACTTATGGAAACAAGTCTTGAAAAGGAAAAATAAATAAAGAAAAGTTTATCATGTTAAAGTTGTTAGCTTTCTGCAAGCCGGTATCTGCAATGCTTTTCCTTTCTTTCCGAGGTCTCTGTCAGGGACCTACTCTACTGCAGGGGCCAGGACCCGCACTGAACTCTGAATCCCTCTAGGAAAAAGGCTGTGACTTGTGACTTATTCTACTGACTCCTCTGGGCTAATGCTGCACCTGTCGCTGAAAGATTTTTCATAGATAAAATAATAAATGGACAAGCAAACAAATGAATCTACTTATAATGACAAGACACATACATCTATAAAGAAACAAATTATTACAAAGCAGAATATGGCTAAGTGTGAAAAAAAACAAGCAGAATAGATACTGTTTCTTCAGCTCATGGAAAAATACAACTGGCTGCTGATCGTTTGTGGACTCGAAATAATATTCAACTGAAATAAGAATATTGTTTAAACTAAAATAGTTACTTTCTCAAAGGAAGACATAAAATTGGCCAACAGGTACATGAAAAAATGCTCAAGGTCACTAATCATCAGGGAAATGCAAATCAAAACCATGCTGAGATATCATCTCACTCCAGTTAGACTGGCTATTATCAAAAAGACAAAAAACAACAAATGCTGGTGAGGATGCAGAGAAAGGGGAACCCTTATACACTGTTGGTAGGACAGCAAATTAATACAGCCATTATGGAAAATAGTATGGAGGTTTTTCAAACAACTACACATAGAACTAGCACACCATCCAGCAATGCCACTGCTGGGTGTATACCCAGAGGAATGGAAATCATCATGTCGAAGGGATACCTGCACTGTCATGTTTATCACAGCTCTATTTACAATAGCCAAGATATGGAACCAACTTATATGTCCATCAACAGATGACTGGATAAGGAAAATGTGGTATATATACACAATAGAACACTACACAGCCACAAAAAAAGAATGAAATTCTGACATTTGCAGCAACAGGGATGAA